>NC_089856.1:42556797-42791797 GCF_036373705.1 Amia ocellicauda | reverse complement strand
AGGAAGAGGCCTGCTCCCCGCACTTGGCAGCGTATCTGCTCCATGTGCCCTTCTCAGGGCTGGCACTTATGTGGAGGAAGAACAGGTCAGCCATCAAAGCTTTCATTGCACTGAGTCCTTCCCATGGGGTTGCGCTGGCTCAGGCTGTTTACGACAGGGCCGGATTAGGTGCGTCTATCAAACGCACTGCCGTTTCTTTAGGCCACAACACCACCTTTTCAATGGCACACCCTTGATGAATGCAGAGAGAACAGGACTTGCTCGGGGGGACAGCTTTCAGCGCAGTGCCTCGCCACTATGGCCACGTAGGCATTGTTGGTTCACTGGTAGAATTCTCGCCTGCCAGGCCCGGGTTCGTTTCCCGGCCAACACATCCCTTTCCCTACCGTCGGACGTTGACATGACATCGACCGCTGAAAAGCCCCCATCTGGGACATCCGGGCAACCCCGAAAAGTCCTTATAAGCCACTGAGAGCGAGGCCGAAACAAAAACCAGAAGCATCTGGGCTACGCCAGGAGAAGGCCAGAGCATCGTGACTTGCAGGTGCTCCATGTGGTCCAGTAACAAGGACTAGCACTTGTCCCACAGCATGTGCTTCTGTTGCTGTCTGGCTTTAATGAAAGCCGTGACAGAAGGTTTAATTTGGAATAGAACATTTGCCTATAACTCAGCTAACACACAACGTTGCCAACGTAAATTACATTGCTACTACGTTGTGTGTTAGCAGGGAACATAAGTAATGAGGTGCATTTACATGATGCATTTCCCCGCTAAACTCATCAAAGTAACGTTATCAAGTTTAATGTTAGCTAACCGGCAACATGCCATCATATGCAAGAACGTTAACGTGTTAGCTACCTCAGTATTAGTATAATACAAACATTGAAACAAAAAATTACGAGTGTGGTGTCATGAGCCTTTTCAACTGTATAACATTTAATGATAATCAAAAGTAACGTTCACAAGTTTAATGTTAGCTAACCGGCTAGTTACAGGTCATCATATGCATCCCGACTTAAGAAAGTTAACTTCTGTCTTACCAAAGTGAATGCTTTTTAAAAATAAGAATAATACAAAATGAATTTAAAAAAAGGGAGCCATGAAATGTGCATCTTTGTCGTAATTGTATATCGTATTACATTATATATTTTGTCAAGTTACGTACATCACTAGCAACTGACATTCAACTCCACGGAGTGTAAACATGTCATTTGACCTGACACGAGGAAGATCGGGTTCATCTCCCTCCTCCTTACAGAGAAATGAAGAAGGTGATTGTCAGCATAAAAAGTGATTGACAAGCATTCTCTGCAAAGAGATTGGCTGCACACAAAATGATTGACAGTTGCCCCTCCCACATTCCAATGTCTCCGGCTCTGCAGCATTACCCTACTCCCCATCTGGGACGTCCGGGCAACCCCGAAAAAGTCCTTATACTGCAATGCTGTCCTTAGCTCAACGCTCTTTCTTCTTTACAATAGCAGCTCTTTCGAATCACTCGCCCTTCTCCCCCTTTTGTTCTGTTTTATGTTCGGGCCTCTATTCAACTCAGCTCAACACTCAACAGATCCGAAATGCCTTTACTGGGCCCTGATCTATGATCATGCGCTGTTAAACAGCTGACATCGCTCACTTCTGCGTTCACTTCCGTAAGCGACTGAGAGCGAGGCCGAAACAAAAACCAGAAGCCTCCGGGCTACGCCGGGAGAACCCTGAGCAGCGCGGCACTGGTGTGCACCGCCACACCGCTCTTCCCACAAGTAACAAGAAGCAGCACGTCCCTTCTCCGTTTTTTCTTCCAGCGCCACATTGTGAAGAAGGCAGGCCGTGCAGGCGGCCATCTCTCTCTTTCTGGAAAGCAGAGCTCTGAGGTTCACACTCGCAGTGCCACACATGCACAGGAAGAAGAAAGGGAACAGAAGTGCCCTCTGTTGGCCGCTCTCGTGACTGATGCCAATGATTGGAAAGAGCTGCTATTGAAAATGAGAAAAACCGCGCCCTCTATTGGCCATTCCAGTGCTGTACTCGACAAAGAAAGACAGGAGGAAAAGTGGCATTTCCAGGGTCTGTGAGACTGCCTGGACAATGCTTTGTGTTGCTGTACACGGTGAATGCGGTCGGCGCTAGAGTGAGTGGAGAACGTGAGAAAAACGCCTGAAAGACAAGGTCAAAAGTAGAGCACCTCCCCGTCGGGGAATCGAACCCCGGTCTCCCGCGTGACAGGCGGGGATACTTACCACTATACTAACGAGGAAGAGGTGCAGGCAGAGGGTGAGGAAGAGGCCTGCTCCCCGCACTTGGCAGCGTATCTGCTCCATGTGCCCTTCTCAGGGCTGGCACTTATGTGGAGGAAGAACAGGTCAGCCATCAAAGCTTTCATTGCACTGAGTCCTTCCCATGGGGTTGTGCTGGCTCAGGCTGTTTACGACAGGGCCGGATTAGCTGCGTCTATCAAACGCACTGCCGTTTCTTTAGGCCACAACACCACCTTTTCAATGGCACACCCTTGATGAATGCAGAGAGAACAGGACTTGCTCGGGGGGACAGCTTTCAGCGCAGTGCCTCGCCACTATGGCCACGTAGGCATTGTTGGTTCACTGGTAGAATTCTCGCCTGCCAGGCCCGGGTTCGTTTCCCGGCCAACACATCCCTTTCCCTACCGTCGGACGTTGACATGACATCGACCGCTGAAAAGCCCCCATCTGGGACATCCGGGCAACCCCGAAAAGTCCTTATAAGCCACTGAGAGCGAGGCCGAAACAAAAACCAGAAGCATCTGGGCTAAGCCAGGAGAAGGCCAGAGCATCGTGACTTGCAGGTGCTCCATGTGGTCCAGTAACAAGGACTAGCACTTGTCCCACAGCATGTGCTTCTGTTGCTGTCTGGCTTTAATGAAAGCCGTGACAGAAGGTTTAATTTGGAATAGAACATTTGCCTATAACTCAGCTAACACACAACGTTGCCAACGTAAATTACATTGCTACTACGTTGTGTGTTAGCAGGGAACATAAGTAATGAGGTGCATTTACATGATGCATTTCCCCGCTAAACTCATCAAAGTAACGTTATCAAGTTTAATGTTAGCTAACCGGCAACATGCCATCATATGCAAGAACGTTAACGTGTTAGCTACCTCAGTATTAGTATAATACAAACATTGAAACAAAAAATTACGAGTGTGGTGTCATGAGCCTTTTCAACTGTATAACATTTAATTATAATCAAAAGTAACGTTCACAAGTTTAATGTTAGCTAACCGGCTAGTTACAGGTCATCATATGCATCCCGACTTAAGAAAGTTAACTTCTGTCTTACCAAAGCGAATGCTTTTTAAAAATAAGAATAATACAAAATGAATTTAAAAAAAGGGAGCCATGAAATGTGCATCTTTGTCGTAATTGTATATCGTATTACATTATATATTTTGTCAAGTTACGTACATCACTAGCAACTGACATTCAACTCCACGGAGTGTAAACATGTCATTTGACCTGACACGAGGAAGATCGGGTTCATCTCCCTCCTCCTTACAGAGAAATGAAGAAGGTGATTGTCAGCATAAAAAGTGATTGACAAGCATTCTCTGCAAAGAGATTGGCTGCACACAAAATGATTGACAGTTGCCCCTCCCACATTCCAATGTCTCCGGCTCTGCAGCATTACCCTACTCCCCATCTGGGACGTCCGGGTAACCCCGAAAAAGTCCTTATACTGCAATGCTGTCCTTAGCTCAACGCTCTTTCTTCTTTACAATAGCAGCTCTTTCGAATCACTCGCCCTTCTCCCCCTTTTGTTCTGTTTTATGTTCTGGCCTCTATTCAACTCAGCTCAACACTCGACAGATCCGAAATGCCTTTACTGGGCCCTGATCTATGATCATGCGCTGTTAAACAGCTGACATCGCTCACTTCTGCGTTCACTTCCGTAAGCGACTGAGAGCGAGGCCGAAACAAAAACCAGAAGCCTCCGGGCTACGCCGGGAGAACCCTGAGCAGCGCGGCACTGGTGTGCACCGCCACACCGCTCTTCCCACAAGTAACAAGAAGCAGCACGTCCCTTCTCCGTTTTTTCTTCCAGCGCCACATTGTGAAGAAGGCAGGCCGTGCAGGCGGCCATCTCTCTCTTTCCGGAAAGCAGAGCTCTGAGGTTCACACTCGCAGTGCCACACATGCACAGGAAGAAGAAAGGGAACAGAAGTGCCCTCTGTTGGCCGCTCTCGTGACTGATGCCAATGATTGGAAAGAGCTGCTATTGAAAATGAGAAAAACCACGCCCTCTATTGGCCATTCCAGTGCTGTACTCGACAAAGAAAGACAGGAGGAAAAGTGGCATTTCCAGGGTCTGTGAGACTGCCTGGACAATGCTTTGTGTTGCTTTACACGGTGTGTTAGCAGGGAACATATGTAATGAGGTGCATTTACATGATGCATTTCCCCGCTAAACTCATCAAAGTAACGTTATCAAGTTAAATGTTCTGTTTGTTCTGTTTTATGTTCTGGCCTCTATTCAACTCAGCTCAACACTCAACAGACCCGAAATGCCTTTACTGGGCCCTGATCTATGATCATGCGCTGTTAAACAGCTGACATCGCTCACTTCTGCGTTCACTTCCGTAAGCGACTGAGAGCGAGGCCGAAACAAAAACCAGAAGCCTCCGGGCTACGCCGGGAGAACCCTGAGCAGCGCGGCACTGGTGTGCACCGCCACACCGCTCTTCCCACAAGTAACAAGAAGCAGCACGTCCCTTCTCCGTTTTTTCTTCCAGCGCCACATTGTGAAGAAGGCAGGCCGTGCAGGCGGCCATCTCTCTCTTTCCGGAAAGCAGAGCTCTGAGGTTCACACTCGCAGTGCCACACATGCACAGGAAGAAGAAAGGGAACAGAAGTGCCCTCTGTTGGCCGCTCTCGTGACTGATGCCAATGATTGGAAAGAGCTGCTATTGAAAATGAGAAAAACCGCGCCCTCTATTGGCCATTCCAGTGCTGTACTCGACAAAGAAAGACAGGAGGAAAAGTGGCATTTCCAGGGTCTGTGAGACTGCCTGGACAATGCTTTGTGTTGCTTTACACGGTGTGTTAGCAGGGAACATATGTAATGAGGTGCATTTACATGATGCATTTCCCCGCTAAACTCATCAAAGTAATGTTATCAAGTTTAATGTTAGCTAACCGGCAACATGCCATCATATGCAAGAACGTTAACGTGTTAGCTACCTCAGTATTAGTATAATACAAACATTGAAACAAAAAATTACGAGTGTGGTGTCATGAGCCTTTTCAACTGTATAACATTTAATTATAATCAAAAGTAACGTTCACAAGTTTAATGTTAGCTAACCGGCTAGTTACAGGTCATCATATGCATCCCGACTTAAGAAAGTTAACTTCTGTCTTACCAAAGCGAATGCTTTTTAAAAATAAGAATAATACAAAATGAATTTAAAAAAAGGGAGCCATGAAATGTGCATCTTTGTCGTAATTGTATATCGTATTACATTATATATTTTGTCAAGTTACGTACATCACTAGCAACTGACATTCAACTCCACGGAGTGTAAACATGTCATTTGACCTGACACGAGGAAGATCGGGTTCATCTCCCTCCTCCTTACAGAGAAATGAAGAAGGTGATTGTCAGCATAAAAAGTGATTGACAAGCATTCTCTGCAAAGAGATTGGCTGCACACAAAATGATTGACAGTTGCCCCTCCCACATTCCAATGTCTCCGGCTCTGCAGCATTACCCTACTCCCCATCTGGGACGTCCGGGTAACCCCGAAAAAGTCCTTATACTGCAATGCTGTCCTTAGCTCAACGCTCTTTCTTCTTTACAATAGCAGCTCTTTCGAATCACTCGCCCTTCTCCCACTTTTGTTCTGTTTTATGTTCTGGCCTCTATTCAACTCAGCTCAACACTCGACAGATCCGAAATGCCTTTACTGGGCCCTGATCTATGATCATGCGCTGTTAAACAGCTGACATCGCTCACTTCTGCGTTCACTTCCGTAAGCGACTGAGAGCGAGGCCGAAACAAAAACCAGAAGCCTCCGGGCTACGCCGGGAGAACCCTGAGCAGCGCGGCACTGGTGTGCACCGCCACACCGCTCTTCCCACAAGTAACAAGAAGCAGCACGTCCCTTCTCCGTTTTTTCTTCCAGCGCCACATTGTGAAGAAGGAAGGCCGTGCAGGCGGCCATCTCTCTCTTTCCGGAAAGCAGAGCTCTGAGGTTCACACTCGCAGTGCCACACATGCACAGGAAGAAGAAAGGGAACAGAAGTGCCCTCTGTTGGCCGCTCTCGTGACTGATGCCAATGATTGGAAAGAGCTGCTATTGAAAATGAGAAAAACCACGCCCTCTATTGGCCATTCCAGTGCTGTACTCGACAAAGAAAGACAGGAGGAAAAGTGGCATTTCCAGGGTCTGTGAGACTGCCTGGACAATGCTTTGTGTTGCTTTACACGGTGTGTTAGCAGGGAACATATGTAATGAGGTGCATTTACATGATGTATTTCCCCGCTAAACTCATCAAAGTAACGTTATCAAGTTAAATGTTCTGTTTGTTCTGTTTTATGTTCTGGCCTCTATTCAACTCAGCTCAACACTCAACAGACCCGAAATGCCTTTACTGGGCCCTGATCTATGATCATGCGCTGTTAAACAGCTGACATCGCTCACTTCTGCGTTCACTTCCGTAAGCGACTGAGAGCGAGGCCGAAACAAAAACCAGAAGCCTCCGGGCTACGCCGGGAGAACCCTGAGCAGCGCGGCACTGGTGTGCACCGCCACACCGCTCTTCCCACAAGTAACAAGAAGCAGCACGTCCCTTCTCCGTTTTTTCTTCCAGCGCCACATTGTGAAGAAGGCAGGCCGTGCAGGCGGCCATCTCTCTCTTTCCGGAAAGCAGAGCTCTGAGGTTCACACTCGCAGTGCCACACATGCACAGGAAGAAGAAAGGGAACAGAAGTGCCCTCTGTTGGCCGCTCTCGTGACTGATGCCAATGATTGGAAAGAGCTGCTATTGAAAATGAGAAAAACCGCGCCCTCTATTGGCCATTCCAGTGCTGTACTCGACAAAGAAAGACAGGAGGAAAAGTGGCATTTCCAGGGTCTGTGAGACTGCCTGGACAATGCTTTGTGTTGCTTTACACGGTGTGTTAGCAGGGAACATATGTAATGAGGTGCATTTACATGATGCATTCCCCCGAAAAACGCCTGAAAGACAAGGTCAAAAGTAGAGCACCTCCCCGTCGGGGAATCGAACCCCGGTCTCCCGCGTGACAGGCGGGGATACTTACCACTATACTAACGAGGAAGAGGTGCAGGCAGAGGGTGAGGAAGAGGCCTGCTCCCCGCACTTGGCAGCGTATCTGCTCCATGTGCCCTTCTCAGGGCTGGCACTTATGTGGAGGAAGAACAGGTCAGCCATCAAAGCTTTCATTGCACTGAGTCCTTCCCATGGGGTTGCGCTGGCTCAGGCTGTTTACGACAGGGCCGGATTAGGTGCGTCTATCAAACGCACTGCCGTTTCTTTAGGCCACAACACCACCTTTTCAATGGCACACCCTTGATGAATGCAGAGAGAACAGGACTTGCTCGGGGGGACAGCTTTCAGCGCAGTGCCTCGCCACTATGGCCACGTAGGCATTGTTGGTTCACTGGTAGAATTCTCGCCTGCCAGGCCCGGGTTCGTTTCCCGGCCAACACATCCCTTTTCCTACCGTCGGACGATGACATGACATCGACCGCTGAAAAGCCCCCATCTGGGACATCCGGGCAACCCCGAAAAGTCCTTATAAGCCACTGAGAGCGAGGCCGAAACAAAAACCAGAAGCATCTGGGCTACGCCAGGAGAAGGCCAGAGCATCGTGACTTGCAGGTGCTCCATGTGGTCCAGTAACAAGGACTAGCACTTGTCCCACAGCATGTGCTTCTGTTGCTGTCTGGCTTTAATGAAAGCCGTGACAGAAGGTTTAATTTGGAATAGAACATTTGCCTATAACTCAGCTAACACACAACGTTTCCAACGTAAATTACATTGCTACTACGTTGTGTGTTAGCAGGGAACATAAGTAATGAGGTGCATTTACATGATGCATTTCCCCGCTAAACTCATCAAAGTAACGTTATCAAGTTTAATGTTAGCTAACCGGCAACATGCCATCATATGCAAGAACGTTAACGTGTTAGCTACCTCAGTATTAGTATAATACAAACATTGAAACAAAAAATTACGAGTGTGGTGTCATGAGCCTTTTCAACTGTATAACATTTAATTATAATCAAAAGTAACGTTCACAAGTTTAATGTTAGCTAACCGGCTAGTTACAGGTCATCATATGCATCCCGACTTAAGAAAGTTAACTTCTGTCTTACCAAAGCGAATGCTTTTTAAAAATAAGAATAATACAAAATGAATTTAAAAAAAGGGAGCCATGAAATGTGCATCTTTGTCGTAATTGTATATCGTATTACATTATATATTTTGTCAAGTTACGTACATCACTAGCAACTGACATTCAACTCCACGGAGTGTAAACATGTCATTTGACCTGACACGAGGAAGATCGGGTTCATCTCCCTCCTCCTTACAGAGAAATGAAGAAGGTGATTGTCAGCATAAAAAGTGATTGACAAGCATTCTCTGCAAAGAGATTGGCTGCACACAAAATGATTGACAGTTGCCCCTCCCACATTCCAATGTCTCCGGCTCTGCAGCATTACCCTACTCCCCATCTGGGACGTCCGGGTAACCCCGAAAAAGTCCTTATACTGCAATGCTGTCCTTAGCTCAACGCTCTTTCTTCTTTACAATAGCAGCTCTTTCGAATCACTCGCCCTTCTCCCCCTTTTGTTCTGTTTTATGTTCTGGCCTCTATTCAACTCAGCTCAACACTCGACAGATCCGAAATGCCTTTACTGGGCCCTGATCTATGATCATGCGCTGTTAAACAGCTGACATCGCTCACTTCTGCGTTCACTTCCGTAAGCGACTGAGAGCGAGGCCGAAACAAAAACCAGAAGCCTCCGGGCTACGCCGGGAGAACCCTGAGCAGCGCGGCACTGGTGTGCACCGCCACACCGCTCTTCCCACAAGTAACAAGAAGCAGCACGTCCCTTCTCCGTTTTTTCTTCCAGCGCCACATTGTGAAGAAGGCAGGCCGTGCAGGCGGCCATCTCTCTCTTTCCGGAAAGCAGAGCTCTGAGGTTCACACTCGCAGTGCCACACATGCACAGGAAGAAGAAAGGGAACAGAAGTGCCCTCTGTTGGCCGCTCTCGTGACTGATGCCAATGATTGGAAAGAGCTGCTATTGAAAATGAGAAAAACCGCGCCCTCTATTGGCCATTCCAGTGCTGTACTCGACAAAGAAAGACAGGAGGAAAAGTGGCATTTCCAGGGTCTGTGAGACTGCCTGGACAATGCTTTGTGTTGCTGTACACGGTGAATGCGGTCGGCGCTAGAGTGAGTGGAGAACGTGAGAAAAACGCCTGAAAGACAAGGTCAAAAGTAGAGCACCTCCCCGTCGGGGAATCGAACCCCGGTCTCCCGCGTGACAGGCGGGGATACTTACCACTATACTAACGAGGAAGAGGTGCAGGCAGAGGGTGAGGAAGAGGCCTGCTCCCCGCACTTGGCAGCGTATCTGCTCCATGTGCCCTTCTCAGGGCTGGCACTTATGTGGAGGAAGAACAGGTCAGCCATCAAAGCTTTCATTGCACTGAGTCCTTCCCATGGGGTTGCGCTGGCTCAGGCTGTTTACGACAGGGCCGGATTAGGTGCGTCTATCAAACGCACTGCCGTTTCTTTAGGCCACAACACCACCTTTTCAATGGCACACCCTTGATGAATGCAGAGAGAACAGGACTTGCTCGGGGGGACAGCTTTCAGCGCAGTGCCTCGCCACTATGGCCACGTAGGCATTGTTGGTTCACTGGTAGAATTCTCGCCTGCCAGGCCCGGGTTCGTTTCCCGGCCAACACATCCCTTTCCCTACCGTCGGACGTTGACATGACATCGACCGCTGAAAAGCCCCCATCTGGGACATCCGGGCAACCCCGAAAAGTCCTTATAAGCCACTGAGAGCGAGGCCGAAACAAAAACCAGAAGCATCTGGGCTACGCCAGGAGAAGGCCAGAGCATCGTGACTTGCAGGTGCTCCATGTGGTCCAGTAACAAGGACTAGCACTTGTCCCACAGCATGTGCTTCTGTTGCTGTCTGGCTTTAATGAAAGCCGTGACAGAAGGTTTAATTTGGAATAGAACATTTGCCTATAACTCAGCTAACACACAACGTTGCCAACGTAAATTACATTGCTACTACGTTGTGTGTTAGCAGGGAACATAAGTAATGAGGTGCATTTACATGATGCATTTCCCCGCTAAACTCATCAAAGTAACGTTATCAAGTTTAATGTTAGCTAACCGGCAACATGCCATCATATGCAAGAACGTTAACGTGTTAGCTACCTCAGTATTAGTATAATACAAACATTGAAACAAAAAATTACGAGTGTGGTGTCATGAGCCTTTTCAACTGTATAACATTTAATTATAATCAAAAGTAACGTTCACAAGTTTAATGTTAGCTAACCGGCTAGTTACAGGTCATCATATGCATCCCGACTTAAGAAAGTTAACTTCTGTCTTACCAAAGCGAATGCTTTTTAAAAATAAGAATAATACAAAATGAATTTAAAAAAAGGGAGCCATGAAATGTGCATCTTTGTCGTAATTGTATATCGTATTACATTATATATTTTGTCAAGTTACGTACATCACTAGCAACTGACATTCAACTCCACGGAGTGTAAACATGTCATTTGACCTGACACGAGGAAGATCGGGTTCATCTCCCTCCTCCTTACAGAGAAATGAAGAAGGTGATTGTCAGCATAAAAAGTGATTGACAAGCATTCTCTGCAAAGAGATTGGCTGCACACAAAATGATTGACAGTTGCCCCTCCCACATTCCAATGTCTCCGGCTCTGCAGCATTACCCTACTCCCCATCTGGGACGTCCGGGTAACCCCGAAAAAGTCCTTATACTGCAATGCTGTCCTTAGCTCAACGCTCTTTCTTCTTTACAATAGCAGCTCTTTCGAATCACTCGCCCTTCTCCCCCTTTTGTTCTGTTTTATGTTCTGGCCTCTATTCAACTCAGCTCAACACTCGACAGATCCGAAATGCCTTTACTGGGCCCTGATCTATGATCATGCGCTGTTAAACAGCTGACATCGCTCACTTCTGCGTTCACTTCCGTAAGCGACTGAGAGCGAGGCCGAAACAAAAACCAGAAGCCTCCGGGCTACGCCGGGAGAACCCTGAGCAGCGCGGCACTGGTGTGCACCGCCACACCGCTCTTCCCACAAGTAACAAGAAGCAGCACGTCCCTTCTCCGTTTTTTCTTCCAGCGCCACATTGTGAAGAAGGCAGGCCGTGCAGGCGGCCATCTCTCTCTTTCCGGAAAGCAGAGCTCTGAGGTTCACACTCCCAGTGCCACACATGCACAGGAAGAAGAAAGGGAACAGAAGTGCCCTCTGTTGGCCGCTCTCGTGACTGATGCCAATGATTGGAAAGAGCTGCTATTGAAAATGAGAAAAACCACGCCCTCTATTGGCCATTCCAGTGCTGTACTCGACAAAGAAAGACAGGAGGAAAAGTGGCATTTCCAGGGTCTGTGAGACTGCCTGGACAATGCTTTGTGTTGCTTTACACGGTGTGTTAGCAGGGAACATATGTAATGAGGTGCATTTACATGATGCATTTCCCCGCTAAACTCATCAAAGTAACGTTATCAAGTTAAATGTTCTGTTTGTTCTGTTTTATGTTCTGGCCTCTATTCAACTCAGCTCAACACTCAACAGACCCGAAATGCCTTTACTGGGCCCTGATCTATGATCATGCGCTGTTAAACAGCTGACATCGCTCACTTCTGCGTTCACTTCCGTAAGCGACTGAGAGCGAGGCCGAAACAAAAACCAGAAGCCTCCGGGCTACGCCGGGAGAACCCTGAGCAGCGCGGCACTGGTGTGCACCGCCACACCGCTCTTCCCACAAGTAACAAGAAGCAGCACGTCCCTTCTCCGTTTTTTCTTCCAGCGCCACATTGTGAAGAAGGCAGGCCGTGCAGGCGGCCATCTCTCTCTTTCCGGAAAGCAGAGCTCTGAGGTTCACACTCGCAGTGCCACACATGCACAGGAAGAAGAAAGGGAACAGAAGTGCCCTCTGTTGGCCGCTCTCGTGACTGATGCCAATGATTGGAAAGAGCTGCTATTGAAAATGAGAAAAACCGCGCCCTCTATTGGCCATTCCAGTGCTGTACTCGACAAAGAAAGACAGGAGGAAAAGTGGCATTTCCAGGGTCTGTGAGACTGCCTGGACAATGCTTTGTGTTGCTTTACACGGTGTGTTAGCAGGGAACATATGTAATGAGGTGCATTTACATGATGCATTTCCCCGCTAAACTCATCAAAGTAATGTTATCAAGTTTAATGTTAGCTAACCGGCAACATGCCATCATATGCAAGAACGTTAACGTGTTAGCTACCTCAGTATTAGTATAATACAAACATTGAAACAAAAAATTACGAGTGTGGTGTCATGAGCCTTTTCAACTGTATAACATTTAATTATAATCAAAAGTAACGTTCACAAGTTTAATGTTAGCTAACCGGCTAGTTACAGGTCATCATATGCATCCCGACTTAAGAAAGTTAACTTCTGTCTTACCAAAGCGAATGCTTTTTAAAAATAAGAATAATACAAAATGAATTTAAAAAAAGGGAGCCATGAAATGTGCATCTTTGTCGTAATTGTATATCGTATTACATTATATATTTTGTCAAGTTACGTACATCACTAGCAACTGACATTCAACTCCACGGAGTGTAAACATGTCATTTGACCTGACACGAGGAAGATCGGGTTCATCTCCCTCCTCCTTACAGAGAAATGAAGAAGGTGATTGTCAGCATAAAAAGTGATTGACAAGCATTCTCTGCAAAGAGATTGGCTGCACACAAAATGATTGACAGTTGCCCCTCCCACATTCCAATGTCTCCGGCTCTGCAGCATTACCCTACTCCCCATCTGGGACGTCCGGGTAACCCCGAAAAAGTCCTTATACTGCAATGCTGTCCTTAGCTCAACGCTCTTTCTTCTTTACAATAGCAGCTCTTTCGAATCACTCGCCCTTCTCCCACTTTTGTTCTGTTTTATGTTCTGGCCTCTATTCAACTCAGCTCAACACTCGACAGATCCGAAATGCCTTTACTGGGCCCTGATCTATGATCATGCGCTGTTAAACAGCTGACATCGCTCACTTCTGCGTTCACTTCCGTAAGCGACTGAGAGCGAGGCCGAAACAAAAACCAGAAGCCTCCGGGCTACGCCGGGAGAACCCTGAGCAGCGCGGCACTGGTGTGCACCGCCACACCGCTCTTCCCACAAGTAACAAGAAGCAGCACGTCCCTTCTCCGTTTTTTCTTCCAGCGCCACATTGTGAAGAAGGAAGGCCGTGCAGGCGGCCATCTCTCTCTTTCCGGAAAGCAGAGCTCTGAGGTTCACACTCGCAGTGCCACACATGCACAGGAAGAAGAAAGGGAACAGAAGTGCCCTCTGTTGGCCGCTCTCGTGACTGATGCCAATGATTGGAAAGAGCTGCTATTGAAAATGAGAAAAACCACGCCCTCTATTGGCCATTCCAGTGCTGTACTCGACAAAGAAAGACAGGAGGAAAAGTGGCATTTCCAGGGTCTGTGAGACTGCCTGGACAATGCTTTGTGTTGCTTTACACGGTGTGTTAGCAGGGAACATATGTAATGAGGTGCATTTACATGATGTATTTCCCCGCTAAACTCATCAAAGTAACGTTATCAAGTTAAATGTTCTGTTTGTTCTGTTTTATGTTCTGGCCTCTATTCAACTCAGCTCAACACTCAACAGACCCGAAATGCCTTTACTGGGCCCTGATCTATGATCATGCGCTGTTAAACAGCTGACATCGCTCACTTCTGCGTTCACTTCCGTAAGCGACTGAGAGCGAGGCCGAAACAAAAACCAGAAGCCTCCGGGCTACGCCGGGAGAACCCTGAGCAGCGCGGCACTGGTGTGCACCGCCACACCGCTCTTCCCACAAGTAACAAGAAGCAGCACGTCCCTTCTCCGTTTTTTCTTCCAGCGCCACATTGTGAAGAAGGCAGGCCGTGCAGGCGGCCATCTCTCTCTTTCCGGAAAGCAGAGCTCTGAGGTTCACACTCGCAGTGCCACACATGCACAGGAAGAAGAAAGGGAACAGAAGTGCCCTCTGTTGGCCGCTCTCGTGACTGATGCCAATGATTGGAAAGAGCTGCTATTGAAAATGAGAAAAACCGCGCCCTCTATTGGCCATTCCAGTGCTGTACTCGACAAAGAAAGACAGGAGGAAAAGTGGCATTTCCAGGGTCTGTGAGACTGCCTGGACAATGCTTTGTGTTGCTTTACACGGTGTGTTAGCAGGGAACATATGTAATGAGGTGCATTTACATGATGCATTCCCCCGAAAAACGCCTGAAAGACAAGGTCAAAAGTAGAGCACCTCCCCGTCGGGGAATCGAACCCCGGTCTCCCGCGTGACAGGCGGGGATACTTACCACTATACTAACGAGGAAGAGGTGCAGGCAGAGGGTGAGGAAGAGGCCTGCTCCCCGCACTTGGCAGCGTATCTGCTCCATGTGCCCTTCTCAGGGCTGGCACTTATGTGGAGGAAGAACAGGTCAGCCATCAAAGCTTTCATTGCACTGAGTCCTTCCCATGGGGTTGCGCTGGCTCAGGCTGTTTACGACAGGGCCGGATTAGGTGCGTCTATCAAACGCACTGCCGTTTCTTTAGGCCACAACACCACCTTTTCAATGGCACACCCTTGATGAATGCAGAGAGAACAGGACTTGCTCGGGGGGACAGCTTTCAGCGCAGTGCCTCGCCACTATGGCCACGTAGGCATTGTTGGTTCACTGGTAGAATTCTCGCCTGCCAGGCCCGGGTTCGTTTCCCGGCCAACACATCCCTTTTCCTACCGTCGGACGATGACATGACATCGACCGCTGAAAAGCCCCCATCTGGGACATCCGGGCAACCCCGAAAAGTCCTTATAAGCCACTGAGAGCGAGGCCGAAACAAAAACCAGAAGCATCTGGGCTACGCCAGGAGAAGGCCAGAGCATCGTGACTTGCAGGTGCTCCATGTGGTCCAGTAACAAGGACTAGCACTTGTCCCACAGCATGTGCTTCTGTTGCTGTCTGGCTTTAATGAAAGCCGTGACAGAAGGTTTAATTTGGAATAGAACATTTGCCTATAACTCAGCTAACACACAACGTTTCCAACGTAAATTACATTGCTACTACGTTGTGTGTTAGCAGGGAACATAAGTAATGAGGTGCATTTACATGATGCATTTCCCCGCTAAACTCATCAAAGTAACGTTATCAAGTTTAATGTTAGCTAACCGGCAACATGCCATCATATGCAAGAACGTTAACGTGTTAGCTACCTCAGTATTAGTATAATACAAACATTGAAACAAAAAATTACGAGTGTGGTGTCATGAGCCTTTTCAACTGTATAACATTTAATTATAATCAAAAGTAACGTTCACAAGTTTAATGTTAGCTAACCGGCTAGTTACAGGTCATCATATGCATCCCGACTTAAGAAAGTTAACTTCTGTCTTACCAAAGCGAATGCTTTTTAAAAATAAGAATAATACAAAATGAATTTAAAAAAAGGGAGCCATGAAATGTGCATCTTTGTCGTAATTGTATATCGTATTACATTATATATTTTGTCAAGTTACGTACATCACTAGCAACTGACATTCAACTCCACGGAGTGTAAACATGTCATTTGACCTGACACGAGGAAGATCGGGTTCATCTCCCTCCTCCTTACAGAGAAATGAAGAAGGTGATTGTCAGCATAAAAAGTGATTGACAAGCATTCTCTGCAAAGAGATTGGCTGCACACAAAATGATTGACAGTTGCCCCTCCCACATTCCAATGTCTCCGGCTCTGCAGCATTACCCTACTCCCCATCTGGGACGTCCGGGTAACCCCGAAAAAGTCCTTATACTGCAATGCTGTCCTTAGCTCAACGCTCTTTCTTCTTTACAATAGCAGCTCTTTCGAATCACTCGCCCTTCTCCCCCTTTTGTTCTGTTTTATGTTCTGGCCTCTATTCAACTCAGCTCAACACTCGACAGATCCGAAATGCCTTTACTGGGCCCTGATCTATGATCATGCGCTGTTAAACAGCTGACATCGCTCACTTCTGCGTTCACTTCCGTAAGCGACTGAGAGCGAGGCCGAAACAAAAACCAGAAGCCTCCGGGCTACGCCGGGAGAACCCTGAGCAGCGCGGCACTGGTGTGCACCGCCACACCGCTCTTCCCACAAGTAACAAGAAGCAGCACGTCCCTTCTCCGTTTTTTCTTCCAGCGCCACATTGTGAAGAAGGCAGGCCGTGCAGGCGGCCATCTCTCTCTTTCCGGAAAGCAGAGCTCTGAGGTTCACACTCGCAGTGCCACACATGCACAGGAAGAAGAAAGGGAACAGAAGTGCCCTCTGTTGGCCGCTCTCGTGACTGATGCCAATGATTGGAAAGAGCTGCTATTGAAAATGAGAAAAACCGCGCCCTCTATTGGCCATTCCAGTGCTGTACTCGACAAAGAAAGACAGGAGGAAAAGTGGCATTTCCAGGGTCTGTGAGACTGCCTGGACAATGCTTTGTGTTGCTGTACACGGTGAATGCGGTCGGCGCTAGAGTGAGTGGAGAACGTGAGAAAAACGCCTGAAAGACAAGGTCAAAAGTAGAGCACCTCCCCGTCGGGGAATCGAACCCCGGTCTCCCGCGTGACAGGCGGGGATACTTACCACTATACTAACGAGGAAGAGGTGCAGGCAGAGGGTGAGGAAGAGGCCTGCTCCCCGCACTTGGCAGCGTATCTGCTCCATGTGCCCTTCTCAGGGCTGGCACTTATGTGGAGGAAGAACAGGTCAGCCATCAAAGCTTTCATTGCACTGAGTCCTTCCCATGGGGTTGCGCTGGCTCAGGCTGTTTACGACAGGGCCGGATTAGGTGCGTCTATCAAACGCACTGCCGTTTCTTTAGGCCACAACACCACCTTTTCAATGGCACACCCTTGATGAATGCAGAGAGAACAGGACTTGCTCGGGGGGACAGCTTTCAGCGCAGTGCCTCGCCACTATGGCCACGTAGGCATTGTTGGTTCACTGGTAGAATTCTCGCCTGCCAGGCCCGGGTTCGTTTCCCGGCCAACACATCCCTTTTCCTACCGTCGGACGTTGACATGACATCGACCGCTGAAAAGCCCCCATCTGGGACATCCGGGCAACCCCGAAAAGTCCTTATAAGCCACTGAGAGCGAGGCCGAAACAAAAACCAGAAGCATCTGGGCTACGCCAGGAGAAGGCCAGAGCATCGTGACTTGCAGGTGCTCCATGTGGTCCAGTAACAAGGACTAGCACTTGTCCCACAGCATGTGCTTCTGTTGCTGTCTGGCTTTAATGAAAGCCGTGACAGAAGGTTTAATTTGGAATAGAACATTTGCCTATAACTCAGCTAACACACAACGTTGCCAACGTAAATTACATTGCTACTACGTTGTGTGTTAGCAGGGAACATAAGTAATGAGGTGCATTTACATGATGCATTTCCCCGCTAAACTCATCAAAGTAACGTTATCAAGTTTAATGTTAGCTAACCGGCAACATGCCATCATATGCAAGAACGTTAACGTGTTAGCTACCTCAGTATTAGTATAATACAAACATTGAAACAAAAAATTACGAGTGTGGTGTCATGAGCCTTTTCAACTGTATAACATTTAATTATAATCAAAAGTAACGTTCACAAGTTTAATGTTAGCTAACCGGCTAGTTACAGGTCATCATATGCATCCCGACTTAAGAAAGTTAACTTCTGTCTTACCAAAGCGAATGCTTTTTAAAAATAAGAATAATACAAAATGAATTTAAAAAAAGGGAGCCATGAAATGTGCATCTTTGTCGTAATTGTATATCGTATTACATTATATATTTTGTCAAGTTACGTACATCACTAGCAACTGACATTCAACTCCACGGAGTGTAAACATGTCATTTGACCTGACACGAGGAAGATCGGGTTCATCTCCCTCCTCCTTACAGAGAAATGAAGAAGGTGATTGTCAGCATAAAAAGTGATTGACAAGCATTCTCTGCAAAGAGATTGGCTGCACACAAAATGATTGACAGTTGCCCCTCCCACATTCCAATGTCTCCGGCTCTGCAGCATTACCCTACTCCCGATCTGGGACGTCCGGGTAACCCCGAAAAAGTCCTTATACTGCAATGCTGTCCTTAGCTCAACGCTCTTTCTTCTTTACAATAGCAGCTCTTTCGAATCACTCGCCCTTCTCCCCCTTTTGTTCTGTTTTATGTTCTGGCCTCTATTCAACTCAGCTCAACACTCGACAGATCCGAAATGCCTTTACTGGGCCCTGATCTATGATCATGCGCTGTTAAACAGCTGACATCGCTCACTTCTGCGTTCACTTCCGTAAGCGACTGAGAGCGAGGCCGAAACAAAAACCAGAAGCCTCCGGGCTACGCCGGGAGAACCCTGAGCAGCGCGGCACTGGTGTGCACCGCCACACCGCTCTTCCCACAAGTAACAAGAAGCAGCACGTCCCTTCTCCGTTTTTTCTTCCAGCGCCACATTGTGAAGAAGGCAGGCCGTGCAGGCGGCCATCTCTCTCTTTCCGGAAAGCAGAGCTCTGAGGTTCACACTCGCAGTGCCACACATGCACAGGAAGAAGAAAGGGAACAGAAGTGCCCTCTGTTGGCCGCTCTCGTGACTGATGCCAATGATTGGAAAGAGCTGCTATTGAAAATGAGAAAAACCACGCCCTCTATTGGCCATTCCAGTGCTGTACTCGACAAAGAAAGACAGGAGGAAAAGTGGCATTTCCAGGGTCTGTGAGACTGCCTGGACAATGCTTTGTGTTGCTGTACACGGTGAATGCGGTCGGCGCTAGAGTGAGTGGAGAACGTGAGAAAAACGCCTGAAAGACAAGGTCAAAAGTAGAGCACCTCCCCGTCGGGGAATCGAACCCCGGTCTCCCGCGTGACAGGCGGGGATACTTACCACTATACTAACGAGGAAGAGGTGCAGGCAGAGGGTGAGGAAGAGGCCTGCTCCCCGCACTTGGCAGCGTATCTGCTCCATGTGCCCTTCTCAGGGCTGGCACTTATGTGGAGGAAGAACAGGTCAGCCATCAAAGCTTTCATTGCACTGAGTCCTTCCCATGGGGTTGCGCTGGCTCAGGCTGTTTACGACAGGGCCGGATTAGGTGCGTCTATCAAACGCACTGCCGTTTCTTTAGGCCACAACACCACCTTTTCAATGGCACACCCTTGATGAATGCAGAGAGAACAGGACTTGCTCGGGGGGACAGCTTTCAGCGCAGTGCCTCGCCACTATGGCCACGTAGGCATTGTTGGTTCACTGGTAGAATTCTCGCCTGCCAGGCCCGGGTTCGTTTCCCGGCCAACACATCCCTTATCCTACCGTCGGACGTTGACATGACATCGACCGCTGAAAAGCCCCCATCTGGGACATCCGGGCAACCCCGAAAAGTCCTTATAAGCCACTGAGAGCGAGGCCGAAACAAAAACCAGAAGCATCTGGGCTACGCCAGGAGAAGGCCAGAGCATCGTGACTTGCAGGTGCTCCATGTGGTCCAGTAACAAGGACTAGCACTTGTCCCACAGCATGTGCTTCTGTTGCTGTCTGGCTTTAATGAAAGCCGTGACAGAAGGTTTAATTTGGAATAGAACATTTGCCTATAACTCAGCTAACACACAACGTTGCCAACGTAAATTACATTGCTACTACGTTGTGTGTTAGCAGGGAACATAAGTAATGAGGTGCATTTACATGATGCATTTCCCTGCTAAACTCATCAAAGTAACGTTATCAAGTTTAATGTTAGCTAACCGGCAACATGCCATCATATGCAAGAACGTTAACGTGTTAGCTACCTCAGTATTAGTATAATACAAACATTGAAACAAAAAATTACGAGTGTGGTGTCATGAGCCTTTTCAACTGTATAACATTTAATTATAATCAAAAGTAACGTTCACAAGTTTAATGTTAGCTAACCGGCTAGTTACAGGTCATCATATGCATCCCGACTTAAGAAAGTTAACTTCTGTCTTACCAAAGCGAATGCTTTTTAAAAATAAGAATAATACAAAATGAATTTAAAAAAAGGGAGCCATGAAATGTGCATCTTTGTCGTAATTGTATATCGTATTACATTATATATTTTGTCAAGTTACGTACATCACTAGCAACTGACATTCAACTCCACGGAGTGTAAACATGTCATTTGACCTGACACGAGGAAGATCGGGTTCATCTCCCTCCTCCTTACAGAGAAATGAAGAAGGTGATTGTCAGCATAAAAAGTGATTGACAAGCATTCTCTGCAAAGAGATTGGCTGCACACAAAATGATTGACAGTTGCCCCTCCCACATTCCAATGTCTCCGGCTCTGCAGCATTACCCTACTCCCCATAACTATAACACAGGAAGCTACATGGGTATAAAATTATGCACCTTCAATGCATTCAACAGGGCTTCGTGGAAACTCAAGCCACCATCAGATGCCTTCTTCACACACTGCATCCTGAAGGAGTGTGTTTGAATGTCTCACACAAGTAATGTTAGTTTATTAAGTTTCTATCGTTCCTATCCCGTTCTGTCGTATCGCGAGATTACCCATAAGAACTACAAATGGTCATGGACTACAAAACACCCCCCGCCAAAAACAAATCCAATAAGCAATAAGCCTCAAACACAAATCTCAGTTGTTTTTTCCTGTGGCAGTAATAGGCCTAGGACTTGTAATTCACCTTGCTAACATCTGTAATATTTGCAGTGTATATATATGTATAATTACGAAAGTGCCCGTTAGATGCGTTGATAAATTGTCCCGCATAGAACCATACAGTGCGTTTTGTTGCTCTTACCGGAGAAAAGACCGTCAGGACCCCCGGCTGTTACGCGCATTTAGGGTTAGTAACTCTGCCCCCACGGGAATTTCAAAACTCGGCGACTATGGGCCTAAGTATATTTAAAAAATGTAAAATGTAAAACTTACCACGCAATGGCGGATGTCAAACTTAAACACGCATACTCTCTCGGGTCACAGCGGAAGAACTGCCGACTGCCAGACCTGTCCTTCCCTCGACAGTTATTAATATCACCGCAGTCACAAACGCACGCAACACTATGAATTCAATATTTTATAATATTTCCGATAATCCTTTGGAGTGACTTAAACATCCGCATGTACATTATAGTTAATTAAATACTCTGTTATTAACTATTACAGTATAATATAAGTAATAACAACATTTATAGATCTCGGTGTCATATTGAGGAAGCACGTCATATAGGCTATTATACAATTAGCCTGTATGACTACAATGTACAATGTACATGGTTAGATTGGTTCATGTTTTGTAGAAACATTATATTTTAAAAACAATGATAATAAAAAATTAAATGTATTTCATGTCTCTCTATCTCTCACACACACACATATACATACAGTAGTTTTTAAATGTATAGAGAATTGTATGGCTATAACATACGTAGATATGCTGTCTAGGGGCTAGACTAATTTAAACTTTGACCTGCCCCTAATTTACAAAGTACAACTCTATACCCTCTCAGCACACGGTTTGATTTATTGTTAAAACGCGAAAGGGAACGACCTCGCCATTTTCAGTCATTGTTTTATTTGATCTAGCCCTACACCATGGACTCAATGATCCGTCTATAATTTTAATGGTAGGTGTATTTTAACAGTGAGAGACAGAATAACAACAACAAAATCCAGAAAACGCATTTCAAAAAAGTTATACATTGATTTGCATGTTAATGAGGGAAATAAGTATTTGACCCCTTCGACTTAGTACTTGGTGGCAAAACCCTTGTTGGCAATCACAGAGGTCAGACGTCCATAATGCAGACCCGCCAGCCATGTTGTTCAAATGGACTGATATCTTTACGCATCAAGAGCCGCGACTATGATGGGTCCTGAATGTGTTCAGTCTTACAAATAGAAAGTATAATTGTCAGTATTGCACCTTGGTTGATTAAAGTTAAAGCTTAAGAAACCGAAAACACGATGGAACGGAAATCTTCATCTGCAATAAAAAAAAACCAGTTTGACGAAGTAGTTGAGAGACACCGAGACTCCCGGTTAAAAGCGCCGCCGCAGCGGGGCTGGCAGGACCTCGTGGCGCAACGGCAGCGCGTCTGACTCCAGATCAGAAGGTTGCGTGTTCAAATCACGTCGGGGTCAGACCTTGTTTTATTTAAGTGTTTTTAACGTGTGAAATTTGTAAAACGATATTTTACGTTATTTAATTATCTTTTGTAGACGTATAATACGTGTTTTAAAGAATGAAGAAATGGTTACAGATTCAGAAGCTATACTACTCATGTAAAAGCTACCGTCCCCGTTAATAGCGGGCTCGTCCGGGATTTGAACCCGGGACCTCTCGCACCCGAAGCGAGAATCATACCCCTAGACCAACGAGCCATACTTTAGGAGGCCAAATACGTCACATGGCCCTCATGGCCCTCATTTATTTCCACCACAATAAATGTTGATGTATGTCTACAAAAACTTATTCACAGAAAAAGACAAAAAAATCAATGTGGAATGAGGAAACTAAAACTGGGCTCGTCCGGGATTTGAACCCGGGACCTCTCGCACCCTAAGCGAGAATCATACCCCTAGACCAACGAGCCTGCGACGTCTCTTCGGAGACATCCACACCTTCTTGCAGCGGTTGTATAAATCTACGTTTATGTATCCATATATTAACATTAAAAGTTATGCTCACACACTCCCATTTGAAGACGCGACAATGCAACGTGCAAGTAGGTCTGGAGTGAAATTGTAACCAGGCGTTGGTGGTATAGTGGTGAGCATAGCTGCCTTCCAAGCAGTTGACCCGGGTTCGATTCCCGGCCAACGCAGTTCCTTTTATGCGCTTCTTGTTTCAGCTTTTTAATTTAAACATGATAGATGATAGGAAGGGCATCGGGATATGCAGGATAATCCATGCCAAAATTAAAAATAAATAAATATAGAGGGAAAAGAATAAATAAATAAATAAATACATGATAAATAAATAAATGTTGAAATACATACAGAAATAAATACAGAAATGTCAATGTATTTATTTATTTCGACATTTAATTATTTATTCATTTATTTCAACATGTATTTCAACATTTATTGATTTATTGATTTCAACGTTTATTGATTGATTGATTGATTGATTCTTTTTCATGTTGGCATGCATCCATACCGTGTACCCTTTTTGAAATACAAACATTCCGTTGCAAAGAGGAGGATGCACATTGCACAGCAGCCATGCAGCGGTCCAGTCGTGGAGTTCAGGAATGGACAGTACCTCATCCCGGTTTTAGATGATTGCGGGCCCTGTTTCTGGGTCCGGAGACGGGGCGGGGGGTGTCGTTGGCCACGCCCCCCGGGATCTTCTCCTCTCGGTGAAAGTGCAGCGCGCCGTGGCGGGGCAGCGGAGAGGCTGTGCGAGTTTGCGGGAGAAGCAGCCAGGAGTCGACGCTGAGATTTGGGAAACCCCTTGGACCACAATGGCAACTGAGGAGCTGGCGCGGAAGCTGCAGCGCAGGTTGACCGTGCAGCAATGCGTGCACCCTGACAGCCAGAGCAGTGCGGCTGCGGGTGATAACTGCGTGAAACCCGCCGGGGGTGACCGGGAGGAGAAAGCGGCAGCAGCCGCCGCCGCCACCGCCAATGCGAGCTCGGAGCTGAGTGCCAAGCTGAGCAGGAGACTGGACATCAACCAGGGCACCGCGCAGCCCAAGCAGACCAAGATCTTCAACCCGTACACCGAGTTTAAGGAGTTCACCAGAAAGCAAATCAAGGACATGGAGAAAATGTTCAAACGGTAAGTGCTTGAAAATCTGGAGTTTTTGTTTTTGTTCCGTCTCCCTCTCTCTGGCAGTCTACTCATCGACTTTTGTTCTAGTTTGCTTTTTCTGATTCCCAATCCCCCCCGGCTCTGACAATGGCATCTTTGTACCAGGCAGCGGCTAGTGCTGAGAAAAGCGCCCTCTTCTACACGCCATCCACGTCCCCCATCTCTGTGATCTCTCCCCTCTCCGGTTTCCTTGGCCTTTATCTGTGTCCCGAGTTGTTTGGTCCAGCTTCAGCTTCAGCACGTATTCCCGTTGTTTTCAACTTTGCACATCTGTCAATGTGTATTTACTTTCAGCTGACCAGCACCAAATCTAGGATTGACTGACAGTGACAACACAGGGATTGGGATAAGAGCCTGCAGAAGCTGAAATGGATCCAGTCCTTGTGCTGGGGGAGTCTTATCTGTTTCCCAACATTTGGACAGTGGTGCTATTGGTTTAATGGTTTGGAGGAAATTGCTAAATGTCTAGGAGCTAGTTACGTCACCCAATATTGTATAGAAACCTGCTCTGATCATTGATCACAAGTCTGCACTGTGCTATCCTTTCCTAAACTGCTGACTGCTATTTTGAGGGGAGCACATACAATCTCTGAAAATGCTTTTGACTGCATTTGTGTGTGTGTGTGTGTGTGTGAGAAAGTACAACTGCAGGTTTGTAATAATGTCTCTTTCTCTGTCTTCCACACACACACACACACAATCACTGCCCCAGATTCCCCGTCCCTCTGGGGTGTGCATGAACGTCTCTAGCTGCCCTGAATGGCTTTATTTTGCTTTGCCCCTCGCCTCGTTCCTTTTTCTTAAAGACGTCCGCTTGTTTTCTCACTTTGTAGGATTGTAAGATTGGTATACATTGTGATGCCATTGTTACAGCAGCCGAAAGATAAAACCGGCACTTCTATTTTCTGTTTTCAATTATTCATCCTTAATAAAAAAAAAATACATCGGGATGGGACAGTTGGCCCTCTGTAGATTGCACTTCTTGTGCCATGGAGTTGGGGGTGGGGCCCCAGTTTCATTATCCTTAAGTCCCTTGTATTCTAGTGCGGTTCGAAAATAGAATCGTTTGACGTCCCGGGAGCAAAGAAAATCTGCTTAAATGCGTCCATGCAGCTAGCCTACTTTGGAACACAGGGATGTGACCAGCTTTGAGTATGCGAAAGTGTCCGGGCACACCACATGGGTTGACCTGATTTCCAGACGACGGCGGGCACCCAGTTCCTGAGCGATCACAAGGAAGGGCGAGTTTAAAAGAAATAGGCCACGGCGCTCAGAACTTTACTGAACTTTTCTGTCTGCATGAGAGTGTGTGATGAGGCTCGGAGCAGCAGCTAGGATCATTAGCATTCTCCGCTGCCCCCTGTTGCGCTGCTGCTGCGGAGGAGGGTAGCCTAGAGGTGGGTGTCTGAGAATGTGCCAGTCAGGCGGAGGGCAAGGCCTTTGCAGATAAGTGCCCATACATGTGCTCTCTCTCTTTCTGAACAAGGCCTTTGTCCCTCTTTAGGTTTTCCAGTCATTTCAAAGCTCGGGCGGGTTTAACTTAAAAAATGGGTCTTGGCAACTTTTTCCAGCATTTCCGTTTGTAACCAAAGGCCCTGTTTGTGTAAAAAGGTGGATTGTAGGTAATAAAAAAAGGTGTCAGAAATGTGCTCTTGGGTCGACAGGATGGGCACAGAGGCCTCCTTTCCCTTCAGGTCTTATTTATGTTCTTCGTCATGTGCAGTGTTAAACAATTTCCCCAGAGCTGTGTCTCCAGTCTCCCAGCTGGTCATGCTCCAGCGTGGCTGTGCTCAGTGTTCGCAGCATGGGGCAGGGCAGTGGTGGCAAGTCCGCCCGCAGTTGTTGTTGTTGCTGCTGTTGTGGGTCAGCAGACAGAGCTGCAGCTGTCGGGCCCAGGTGGAGAACAAAGCAGCCCCAGTGTGTGGTGCTGGGCTGGTCCGGGTGTGTGGAGCACAGAGTGGCTAGCGCCTCCACTGCAGCTGCCAGCTGCTCTGAGGTCACTGCTGCCCCAAACCCTGGCTGCCCTGCCCTACTAGCAACTGTGTGAAAGGAGCTATTAATACCCTGTCTCCCTACACTCCCTCTGGCTTCTCACTAGAGCCTGTCTGGAGCTCCATCGACGCCCTTCAAACTCCCACAACGCAGGTTTTTTTCATCAGGCCATGAATAAAGAGTTTCCTTCATGTTCAGAGTGTGTATTAAATAAGTCTCCCCCCAAAGTACAAAGTAAAGTGTCCCCTGTCCTCATCCCTGTGTCCCCCAAGGAAACCACTAGTTATTAGCGTGTACAAAACAGAGAGAAAATTAATTGGGCAAAGGAGCATCGGAGTGGCAAAAGCTCCAGTGGGTTTGGTATGTTGCAGTGCCAGAATGTGTTGACAGCCGTTCAGTGTGTATGTAATGTTTGGCAGGGGCCTGGCTATAATATCTCACGCCTCCTGCCCGACCTGTCAGCACCGGCACAACTTTCGCCACGTTCTCCCTCAGCCCATGGGCTCAGAACCTGAAAGACGGGAAAGAAGGAAAAGTTGTGCATTTCCCTTCATGCGTGTAACTTATTATTCCACCTCCACCAGGGTACACAAGTATGGCAAATTTAATAATAATGAAATTGCTAAATATATGTCTGTTGTTGATGTTAAGTTGGGTATGTTATTGATGCTATCTCAGTCTGATTGCTTTGTGACTGGAAATAGAAACCCAGCGAATGTTAATCTGACCCTTCCCAGCCTTGTCCGTGCCGTTGAAACAATGTGCGCTGATGTATTTAACCTCCTCTCTCTGGGCGGTGTATCGTGGTGCGGTGCTGAAGGCTGCCAGGCATTGGCAGCAAGGTTATTGTTAATGAAAGCCCAAGGGACCAGACTTGACTTCGAATTGTTTCAGCCAGGCTTGGCCCTAGTTCAGAGCCTTTAGTATACTGGAATGCCAAGTTAAAAAACAAATGCCATTGGATTAACGAGATGTATTTACGGAGTTCCCCAAAAAGTCTAGGGACAGTTTGGAGCAGCACCGTGATTACTACTCACACCCGCTCCTGGAGGTCCATAGACTACAAGTTTCACAAGGAATTTAGCATCTTCAGCTTCTCTCAAACTCAGCTGCTAGAAAACCACAGTGTGTCCCGATTTTCCTTTCCAACTGGAACTCTCTGCTCATTAAGAACTCAAGTTTTTTAATTGATTGAGTGTTGTTTTAAGGTTAATTACAGCTGATAACTTAAAAGATTGGTTTCATTCATGGTGGAACTACATCTGTCATTGCAGCCTAGAGAAATGTGTTAAATGCATCCACTTAATCTGCTAATCAGACCCCAAACAAAAGCCAGTGGAGACGGCGGCTCCTCCAGGCCTTGAATGCGAGACCCCTGATTTACACTCATTAAGTCGATTGTTCCGTGTGTTGCTGGATTTTAGAACGGCAGCCCGATTATTCCACTCAATGATCCACAAAATCCATTCCCACGGCTGTGTCTGCAGGTATGATGCTGGGAAGGATGGCTTCATTGACCTGATGGAGCTGAAACTCATGATGGAGAAGCTGGGAGCTCCGCAGACTCACCTGGGCCTGAAGAACATGATCAAGGAGGTGGACGAGGACTTTGATGGCAAACTGAGCTTCAGAGAGGTGACCTGTGGGGAGGGGGGAAGATACAGTTCATCCACTGTCTGTTCCTGACCTAACTGAGCCCAGCTAGAATGAAGTGTGGTCCTCTTTGGACTCAAGACTCAAGTCTTTCCCACTTCTTAGCAACTTGGGTTCTGACTTTCTGGAACTGATCTAGGTAGGGCAAGAAAAAATACTTGATGTACTCCCATACAGGATTAGTGGAACATAAAAAAGAATCATACCTTGTATAAATATCAAAGCCCTGGATGAGTGAGTTTGTGTCTGAGTGCTGTGGCATGCAGGGGGCCCATTTGGTAGAATACCCCAACGGCTTGTCGACATACCCAGGATTGCAGACCCTTTTATCACATTTGGACAATTGCCCATTGCTCAGCTCCACGATAAGACTGAAACAATTCCTGCCCCGTGCGGAGAGTTCAGTAGCGCTTGATTGGGGTCACAGATGCCTGCCCTGCCACCAGTGGGTGTGCCTCGGCTGTGCCCTGCGTTTCTGCACTGTGACGCTGGGAGAGGACGCCAGCCGTGCGGGCAGAGAGAGGGACAGTTGGCGCCTAACTTTCACACAAAAGACTTATCAGTGTGTCTCTCTCTCTCTCTCTCTCTCTCTCTCGCTCTCTCACAGGAGAGATGGTTACAAACTAACCCTGAGCCTTGACCCTGGTCGTGGATAACAATCGTAATATAGAACATGTTAAAAGGAGTATACAGTATATAGCTCCTTTAAGAGCAATCACCTCAGAGTACCTTGCAAGACAGGAAATCAAACCAAACCAACAAGGTATTCATCGGCCTCAGACAGACTGCTACAATTCCACAAAAGCTGACTAAATGAACACTGATCTCAGATTCAATTTATTTTAGAATCAATCATGCACTGAGGCAGGTGAGACTTTTGGATTATTGTGATATTGAGCGAACTGAACATCCCCCCATCAATCCTGAAGGCCAGAGGAGGCTGTCCAGGACCGGGGGGGGGGCTGTTCTGATGTGTGCCGGTCTGTTTTCCCGCAGTTCTTGCTGATCTTCCAGAAGGCGGCGGCCGGTGAGCTGCAGGAGGAGAGCGGCCTCTTGGCCCTGGCCAGGCTCTCCGAGATTGACGTGTCCACGGAGGGCGTGCTGGGAGCAAGGGACTTCTTTGAGGCCAAGGTACCGAATTTCTTGAATCCCCCCCCACCTTTGTGAAAATAGTCACACTATGCCTCTGCTTCACCACCCAGATCAAACTTCTCAACCGTGTGTGGAAGCTGACGGATGAGGGTGTAAGATCAACTGCTAACCAAACAAGTTTTCATTTGGGAATATGTAGACCATTGAAATAGGGCTGCCCAGTTTCTGAACTTTCCATGCACTGTTTAAAATGCTCTGTTTGCTATAGGAGTGTGGACTTCTGTAGGCGATGGTGCCCTCTAGTGGCAATTTAAACAGTTTGTTTTGAAGCCTTTTTTTTTTTTAATGCACTAGACGAGATCATTTCAGTTGTTTAATTTGAGGTGTTTAATAACCGTAAGGATTGTTTTTATTCTTGCACCTTGTTTGAGATTGATTGTGTTCATAAGTTTTATAAACTGCACATGTAGTTAGCTGGAAAATCTTTCCATTTTTTATGATTGACAGCCTTCTGACATTGAACTCCCCCAACTTCAATGGGCCAATGTTTGTCAGAGTAAACTTGGAGTATTTAAATACGCTCCCATGTAGTTTCGTGGACAGTGTCTTTTTGAGCTGGACTGAGCTGTTCCGTGCTATAATGAGATGTTCTACGCTGTACTGTACTCTACTGTGCTCTACTACACTGTACTGTTTGGTACTGTGCTGAGCTGGATTTTCCTGTTCCCCGTACAGGTGCAGGCTCTGGCAGTGGGAAGCAAGTTTGAGGCCGAGATCAGGGAGGAGAAGGAGGAGAAGAAGCGGCAGGAGCAGGAGAGGAAGAGACGCCGCGCTGCCTTTAAAGAGCTGCAGTCAGCCTTCAATTCCTGAGCCCCTCGCTGTGGCCCACCGCATATCCAACTTTCAAACTCCAGACACCACCAACATGATGCAGCCCCGGGGGGGCGGGGAGGGGAGGGCTGGGGTCTCAGTCTCTGTGGAAGAGGTCCACCTTAGAAATATCTCACCTAGGTTGTGGTGGCATCCTGGAAGCTTGGGATGAGATCCAGATAAGAGCTTCTAATGTGCCGCTAACGTTGTGTATTGTAAGTATTCTACATCTTGTCCCCTTTGAGGAATTGAGGAGTGCCATGACAATTTAGTAGAACAAACAAACAAACCAAATTTTAACAAACCACACTTTGGAGCATCGGGTCTCCTGCTTGCAGCCCATTTTAAATGCTTTTTTTCAGCTCACTCTTAACAGCTACAGTTACAAATGATCAAATGAACTATATATTTAAAAAAACAAATGTCCATTCCATACAAGGCAGGATTATAATTATTAACATTGGCTAATGTTTGCCCAGATCAATAGACATTTACAGAAAATAAGCACATAGTTTCACTTTAAGATTGCCAGTCGATAGTTAATTTAAGCGATTTTATTTTGTACAATAATAGGTAACCATTTATTGAGAGACCAGTTGTCTTGTAGTGAGGAAATTGGATTTGATGTCTAATGGATCATGTTGTCGACCAACAGCAGAAGTCAATATTTAAGTCACATGGCATCTCTTTGACAAGGAACTGCACTGGCTGACTGTGGGTTACATTCGAAAACATACATTATTCTGGCCAAAATAATGCCTTTTTGGCTTAATCTACCAAAAAATGACCCACACTCACCGAAATCAACAGGTCATGGTGGTGTAAAGCCTCCAAAATAATTAAAAAATATGTTAATGAAATGTAAAACGTCATTAGAGAAACATACAGAAGCCTCCCTGTTCAATATTTGCACTGCTCTGTCTTTAAATGTTTTCCTTTCTGTGTTTGTGAGTGTTTTTTATGAATTTCAAAGGTGCAGCAACTATGTGATCGGAGGCATGGAGCCACTTAAAGAAATAGTATTAAAACTAAAATATCCTGCTGTCTTTTAAGATTTTATTGTGTTAGGTGTAATATTTATTGTATTTAATATTTGAATTAATTATACCCAATGTTAAACTAATTAGCAACTTACGGTAGTTCTTTTTTAAAATATTTGTGTATTAAAGTGAAAAGAATAAAATCAATAATTGTATTTTTCTTAAATAAATAGTAAATTAATTCTAATTGTCTTTTGTGTTGTTTGTTTGTTTATTACTGGGGCCTACTATGACTTGCGAATCCTGCAGTTGTTTTTATGAAGAAATGTAAGTTTAGTGTGTCTAAAGCCATCAAATCTGCCTAACAAAGAATGCTAGGTGTATGGTGTATATGTCTTTGGATGTGTTTGTTTGTTAGCTTTTAATGAATGCTGGATTCATTTAGGGGTTTACTCTACAGTGCCTTTAAATCACTGGCATATAAGCTGTGGAACGAGCCTTTTCGAAGGAGTTTTTCTTTAGATTGTGATTGATTAGCTTCCACTGTGGCTGTGGCTGTGTTTTTAATGGATGATATCTGGTGGGGGGAAAAAAATAAAGCCTTAGCAAAAGACAAACTGAGTATGACTGAGTACCATTGGGGATGGAAGCGTGGACATGCTTGAATTATTTTGCATGTAGGATATTGCTGCTTTAGAGGCAGTTCAGAGGAGAGCAACCAGACGTATTCCAGGTCTGAAGGGAAAGTCCTACTGAGAGACTGAGGAACTGAACCTTTTCACCCTGGAACAGAGGAGACTACGTGGGGACTTGATCCAAGTCTTCAAAATCATGAAAGGCATCAACCACATCAAACCAGAGGAGCTTTTCCAGATCAGCAGGGACACACGCACCCGGGGACACAAATGGAAATTGGGCTTCAAGGCATTCAAAACGGAAAACGGGAGACACTTCTTCACACAGAGAGTCGTCACAATCTGGAACAAACTCCCCAGCGATGTGGTTGAAGCTGAAAGTTTGGGAACATTTACAAATAGTCTGGATAGGATCCTTGGATCACTTAGATATTATTGAACACCAAACGAGCACGATGGGTCGAATGGCCCCCTCTCGTTTGTAAACTTTCTTATGTTCTTATGTAGTGCTTCCCATTTTCCAAATGCCAGTTTTGTCCACCTCACCACCCTGTCTCCTGATGTTCTAAGCATACAATAAAGGGGCATTACTATTACTGATGTGATCTGCAAGTCAGGAGCATTCTGACAGTCCAATGCATAACATGACATAACGTCCTACTAAAACGTATTTGTATACTTGTTATTATTAATTTTTCTGTTTTCTCACATTGGGATGATCTCAGTAAGTGTGCAGAATTACTGCCTAGACACTGATTCAAATGGAAAGTGAAGTGAAACCTGTTTCAGGGAAGACAAACCTCTATTTTAGTCAAATAATTATTGTATTGGAATTATCTGCATGCTAAATGTATGTTTCTTATTTATGTCTCCTAAGCATTACTTACTGTTGGAAACAAACACACACAAAATAAACCAAGTTATTTGATTTGGGTGTTGTAGAACAAATTAAATAGTTGAACTGAAGATAAAGTCAGACAAACAACCATTCAGCATCATGATCAAAATGTACAACATTGATGATTCAGTGTGATACACATCTCCCTGAAAGACCCCTAAAGATCTGCTCGGCAGCTATTTTTAGCTCCTTTGCCCATATCATTGATTCAACTGAGGAAGAAGGGTAAAATCTGCTGGACAGATGGCTCTGTTTTTACAACACTTGCAGAGAGAAGAAAACAACAACTGGATTGTCTGTTTGGCACACAGTTTCACGTCTTCATTTCTTACTTTGGATGACACATTTATACAAAGGGACTACTTAGCAAGTAATATGAAAAATATGAAAAATATAGAACGTACTAGAATGTTACACATGAATAGCACAATACTTGTATGAGTGATCAAGCAAAGATATAGGATAGTGGATAATATGCGCTTGGCACTGCAGATGAGGTGACAAAATACAATACAATATGCATATAGAGCTGGGATGCTGGGGGGGAAAGGACTTCAATGAAAGGTGCTTGTCAGCTGATCTGTAAGTAGTGCAGTGCTGGTGATATCACTTTATATGATGCAAGGCAGAGGTGAAGACTGTAGTATTGGTTCAGTCTGAATGAACGGGCACCAAAAGGTGGTCTGAGATGGTGCAGTTCTTGTGTCCACAGGTAACTGGTTCCACAGTGTGAAAAACAATGATAATAACTGGGCAGGTGAGGTACAAGACAAACAAGCAGCCAGCAGATTAACAGAGAGGACAAGTGAAGTGTATTGTATTACACAAGGGTGTAGCAAAACCCCCTGAGAAAAACATATACTTGCCTCCATCAATAGATTATTTTAGCCGGGGGCTGTTGTTGTGTCAGAAGCCAGAGCCCTGTGCAAAAGGCTAAACAAACAGGTTGTTCAGATTCATGTATTTATGTGTATTATTATCTTTACAATCAAATGATATATGTTTAGGCATTTTATTAATATCATAAACAAATTATGTATACAAATACCCTTCATTTAAAATAATGAACCTGTGTTAATTTAGCTGAGCATATTGGAAGGAATAGTGGAGTTTTACATAAATTTGAAGCTATATGCTATGATTTATACACTCAGGTTAACAATGTACTCAGGTTACACAGAATTGGCCTTTTATGTCACAATTTCAATTTCAATTTCAATAATAATAATAATAATAATAATAATAATAATAATAATAATAATAACATTCCTTTAATGCGCCTTGCAACGTGGTAATTGAAATCGGCGAAAGGAGCTTTATGGCAGATAATCCCAAACCATCCGGGTCCCAAGTGGGTTATATGTGGTCATGTGACCTGGACTCAGCCATCTTGTTGTGGAAACGAAGAGACCGAGAGCTCGTATAGATACCCTGCACTGTCAGTATAGCAGAGGTAAGGCAGCGGGTGGAATTTGTGGCTATTTCTGTGAAATAAACGTAAACTATCCTAATGGACATCTCCTTGTGGCCTTGACCCCTGTCCCCAGTCGATCGGAAGCGTTTAACCCCGGCCTCGGGACCCGCATGGCTGAGTGGCCCCGGAGCTGCGGGCTCAAGTGCGGTAGGACTGTCGCGGCGGGCTTGAGCTCGGCCGCATTGCAACGGCAGGAAAACCCGCTCTGGCGGCAGGATGAGCAGGCCGCACGGAGGGTTAAAGGGAGAGAAGGAGAGGGGGGCTGGCGATTAACTCGTGTGTCAGTGTACTTTAGTGCAGTTTTGCGATAATGGTCCGTGGCGTTTCGGAGGCTGTTTCACCCGTAATCGGTGTGCACGGTGTGGCGGGGTTGGGGCTGTGATCGTGGGCGGTGAATTGTGGGAAGTGCAACGGGAAAAGTTGTGACAGTTTACCTGCCTACCGAGCGTGCTGTGCGGTAAGCGATCCGGGAGGCTCGGGCTGCGGGTCAGTGACAACACCGTGATTTGAAACGGCGTGTTTTGAGCCCAACCCGGGCGATCTGACCAGTACCGCCAGTCCGATGTGAGAAGTTTCCCACGCCTGTCGGGATCTGACCGGCAGTTCCCACTTTTGGGGGGGGCAAATCCCAATCCGACATGGCAGTGCGGTCAGATCAGCAACACATGGATCATATACACGTCGATTAGTGATCTGAGATCGGGGGCACAACTGGCGGTACGGTACCGACGTGTGATTTCCACGGTCATATCTGCCCTGACGGCGGCCTTGGTGCTTGTGTCACTGAGAAACTCGGATCTCATGCGGATGATCTTGGTGCTTTGCGACAGTCCTGTTCCCGTGTTTTACGTGGGCCGACTTTGCTGTTGTCTGACTCTGTATCCCTTTACAGAGGCTACGCTTAACTGCGGTGGGTGACTTTTCTTTGTAAACATTGTCGGTTTATCAAGTCATCTGCGGATAGTTTGTAGCGGAGTACACGACTGTCCCCTGAACACACATGGGGTTTGTCCGGTTAAGGCAGTTGCTTCATGATCTGACATTTCTGAAATATAAAGTTCAGTTGCCCGTGGTTAATCCAAACGTACACGTGTCGCCTAGATCTTGTCTGGCAGTCCGGCCAGGTATAGATGTCGCCTGCAAACAAACCGGCTTTGCAAGACCACTTGTTTATACTGCTAACTCCACACATCACCAACAAATACATTACAAAGTTCAGGTCGGTTTAATGCTTTGTGACGCTGTTTATTTATTTTCTGAAAGGCAAAAAAAAGCTTGCACGATGGTGTTTACAAGATCAGTAACCCTGCCCTGTGGGATTGCTGTCCTTTCTTGCCAAAGAAAGGGTGGATGAAATATTTTCCAAGAGTCCTGGTTAGTGGGGTTTCCTGAGGTGTCTCTGTGAGCCGAGCCCAGTGTCCTCAGTGTGGGTGATCTGGGATGGGCCAGGGCTGGCTGGAGCTGGGATGCTGTGATTCCCTCTGTTTATATTGCTCAAGAGGTGTGAGTCAGTGCATCCTCTTTAAAATGCAGACTGCTGTTAACAAGCAGAGGTTGCTCCTGGAGAGTCTTGATGGATGGAGTGATCCTTGACTCCGTGCAAAAGCATCACCGTAAATCTGCTGCCTAGGACTGCCGGACCCAGGTGGTCTGCCAGTAAGGGCCTGCACCCCAGGATATTGTATCCCTCCGGCACAGTGTGTGAGCACACCGCTTTCTTTCTGCAGTGGGATGGACAGCCCCTCAAAAATTAAATGCACTCCTTTTCACAGGGCTTACGGTGTTTGCATAATAAACAGGTGCTTTTAAACTTTGGCCTGCACATTTTTGTGAAGCCTTTGTGTACATGAATACACATTTATATTTGTGTGTTTCTTTGCTTGTGAAATCGGCAGATGCCCCTGGAATCATTCATTGCTGAGGTTAAGAATTCTGACCATTAAGCATTTTCTTTAATTGTGAAATGTAATTTAAAACCATTTCTATACAAGTAAAAGCGCCAAGTATTCATCCAGCATCCAGTTACTTCTGTTATTCTGACAAATCTTTTCAAAAGTCATTGTTTTTCACTCTATTCCTTGTACATTTATTTTTGTGAATGGTGCTAGCATATAGAAAAAGCAAGGCGAAGCTGGTGTTGTCTATGAAGGAACATTATTTCTCCAGTGGCCTTGCCAGTAATGTGCTTTTGACTGGTCACAGAACCAGAATCAGTATTTGCTATTCTAGTGAGCAATCTAGTTTCCCAAGCTTGCAAATCTATAGGCCTGGATTTCTTATTCTTAGCAGGCCATAAACAGCTGTTGGTCACAGACTAGCTGTCATTTGACATAAATCCACAGTGCATTGGGTTAGGCACGTTGGATACAAAATATGAAATCCAGTGTTTACCTCTTGATTTAAAGTTTTCAGTGTGGACACACTGCCCATTCCATAGTAAATATTGATGATGGGTTTTCCCCCAGTTCACCGGCAGTGGAAAATTGTGCCCCAGCTACTTCTTAGAACACTGTGTTTGTGGTATTGTGCTCTTGTTGGAATTTTAAAATGAGTATATTTGAAACAATATTTGATTTGAGCCTGGCCCAAGTTTCTTCTGTGCAATTCAATATTTCACTTCTGTGAAGGGCCTACCCTGTCTAGATTAAATCAATCTTATCAGTGAAATCCTAGATTGCTCTGTATGATTAATTTAAGACATGCTTTTTCTTTTTTTTTCTTTTTTCTTCCCAAATTCAAATTAGTCTTTCACTTAATCAATGTAACTTATTAGACAAAACCAATGTATGACTTCAAGACTAATATGCCTTTGGAATGTAGAGTAACTGACGTATGATTTCTGATACCCTGTTGTTTGACACCTGTAGCTTCTTCTCAGATATGTGAGAAATTCCCATTCCCATCTCCTTGATGGTCAATTAGTCAGTCAAAACTGTCTTTGGGCCCTTTAATTCTAATCGTTTTTAGCTGTTCAATATTTTAAAAGGATTTATTGTATAAAGAGAATTGAAGGGTGGACACTTATGACAATATTCAATCCCAGATGGGGGCACTGCTGTTGTACCCTTGAGCAAGGTACTTTACCTAGATTGCTCCAGTAAATTCCCAGCTGTATAAATGGGAACAGATTTAAAAATAATGTGATTTGTTGTAACAATTGTAAGTGACCCTGGATGAGGTTGTCTGCTAAGAAATCAGATAATATTCAGATGCCTTTTTTTTTTTTTTTTTTTTTTTTCAAAGTCCAGGGTAATCAAAAGGAAGTAAAATAAAAATGGTTTTCAATGTGAGGAATAAATAGGACAGGTCAGACGTGCAAGGTAGGAATATATTCTAGGACATTTCATTACCAGACAACCTGTTTTCTCATATCCAGGTGTCTCCATTTTGAAAACCTGTGCTCCGATGCTGATGCTTTTTGATTTTTATTTGCTGGTCTCACGCTGGAGAACTGTGCTTAGTGTGGCAATTCCCACTTTTGTTCATATTGTCTTAGTGCTCGAGGAACAGGCTTGTACAATGCTCATAACTTTAATACAAACACTAATGCCATTACCATCTCTTTCCTCTTTTAATATTAAATGTGACCAGGTTCTACGATGTTGAAATTTTTAACCAGTCATGTCACAACATTGTCCGTCACATAAGGAGTCTGAGATTCAAGGCGACTGGTCAAACTGCGATTGTACTTTCCTCTGCAATAGCAACTGAACTTAGGCTGTTTCAGGCATCACTTATGCTTTGAATAGGCCACAGAGAGAGTGTTGTCTTTGTATGTATCTCAGGATGTAGATAAACGAGGTGATGCGTCCACTTTCTATAGGGACTGCATCCTAGTCTTGTTTTCCAGATATTCCTCCAGGGTGAACAGTTCATTCTTCTCTGAATTTTAGGACTGCATTCAATTTCTCTATATGTGAAGTGACACGTTTATCCATCTGATAGGTAATGCATGTAGATGTTCTAAAATAAAGCAGATCTCGGTTTTAGAGCTATTATTTTTTGTATTACTGTATTACTCGTTCACCCCATCTCTTTGACAAGTAAAATATGACCATCAGTGTAGGGGTTGGTCAGGAAGTCATTGAGTGCCAAGCACAGCATTTGTGATTCTCAAAAGGTAATCACTTGTTGCTTTCCAAAGCCTAAGGACTCCACAAGGGCTTTTACTGCTGTAGCAGGTGGCTTTGGGGGCAGTGCTATAGCTCCGGCCAGCCCTGAGAGCAGCCAAGCCAGGGAAGTGAAAGGGAAATCTTCTAGTTGATATAGACGTCTAGGAATACCGTTCCTAATTGGGCAAGTCAGTTCTGATTTCCTAAAATAGCTGGTCAGCCTGAAGCTGCAGCCAGTCTGTGGAAGAGTAGGGGCTACTTCGCTGTTGGCACACAGGCTGAAGGGGCAGGATCCCAGTGGGAGTCTTGAGAGTGTTAAAACACATGCACATGCTGCAGAATGCAAAAAACCCTGATCATAAAGCCCCCTGTACGACTTTCAAGTACCTAAATAATGTCTCCATTCCCCTTTACTATGCACCACTGACAACATGACATGGCAGCATTTGGTTCTGGTGTTTGAAAGAGTCTGCTGCCATAGGTTCAACTGAATTTTAATCTGTGGGTCAGGTTGCATAAGATTGGTTTAGAGACCTAACAAATGCAATTGCATGACTAATAATGTACTTTAATAATGATTTTAGTTAAACACATGCTCATGTATATAAATATTTAAATGATAAAATGATATTGGAGAGATGAGCTAAACATTGGAAATGGCTTGTGCTATATGAATATAAGAAATACACCAAAGTGGTGTCTTTGTCAGAGTAGTACGGTGAATGCAGCTGTTGTTAGTTTATCCCTCATATTGGTGAAACCCTTTTTTCTGCTATAATCATCGTCTAATTCTTTATAGAGGAGCTTGCATGAAACGCACTGCACAACTGCAAGCAGCTGTGTGGCACGCTATCGGATACACATGTTGGTGTTGCCAGTAGAGCTGTGAGTGATCATAGTAGCAAAGCATGCTTGAATAAGGCACCGTGTCTGCTCAGAGGATGCCCGGATCAATTGAAATGCAGCTTCAAAGCCATAGGGAAATCAAAGGAGTGTGTAACACTGCAAAATAACCATATTTTAAATCCAGACTATCCACACACAACAGCAGCTTCCTGCACGGTATCGCATGAAGTCTTGGACATTTTTCTTGAGCCCATATGTGAAATATGTAGTAAAAAAAAAAACGAACTATATTGGGATCCAGTCAAAAGTACAGCTTGGCAAGGCCATAGAATGTTTTGCTACCTTGCAGGTACCTAAATCAAACTTGGTGTAATTTTTATGTTTTGTTCTTCCTCATGCCCTTTCTGTTGTATACGTGTGCATCTGTGTTTGTTTGTTTTGCAAGTGTCTCGTTACTACACTCCCCATTCAGGAATGTTACTATACTTCCAGTATTGAACATTAGGGATGGTTCATCATGTATGCATGAAGTGTGAGAGCCTTATGGCCTGTATTTAAGGAACAACTTGTTTGACCATTGGAGCTCTGCTGTGTCTCACAGTAGCACTGTGTTTTGGTTTTAAGTGTTTGTGTCCACGGTGTGTAAAATTGGTATTCACTGGATTTAAATTGGGTAGCATTGTTTTTCAGTGTATTGAGGGATTTTCATACCAAGTGGAGTATTAGTATTCAACTTCACATTAATGCAGTTGGAATTCCAAGCACGGGTTATTTTAAATACCAGAAATGCACTGTTATTATGATGATGATTGTGGAGTTATATATATCTAATAACATAACAGAAAATTACATTGCATCTTTTCCACTGTGACGACAGAAGTAATAAGGATCCATATTTGACCACTACATTTTTAAATCCCTAATATAGGTTGTGAAATGTTCATTTTATGAAGCAAAGCTCAAATGCTTCACTGGCACTCAGCAGTTTTGCTTTAATAAGATTATATATCCCTTGTCTGTGTGAAGTGGCTGTCCACATACAATAGCTGCCTGGTAAAATAGCCTTGGCTTTTTAAATAAATGCAGGATTTACTGGGAGTCTGCCGTGTTAAATGGCCCAGTTTAAAGGAGAGTTAGAGTTCTGTGGGTAATTTGATGCACAATGGAATAAACATTCTTCTCATATGAGCAAAAATCATTCAGTATTCTGGAATGAATGAGCTTTTTTGGTGGGGTGGAGGGGATGGGTAATTTGATACAATTATAGATTGATTTTATTTTATATTAAATTGTTCTAAGCAAAAAAAAAAAAAAAATACAAGTGGTAATTTGTGTGTTTCTTCTTTCTCCCCCAATTAGAATTGCAAGAGAATAATATAATGGCAGAAACCCAGACACTTAACTTTGGACCAGAATGGTAAGTGCATTGCGATGTGACTCAGTGTGCAAACCCAGGTTCTGTGTGATTTAGGAACTGTTAATCCCAGAAGGGTTTGTGTGTGCTACACAACACACTTCTCATGTATTATAATTTCACACACCATTTAGGGGGGAGATATTTTACTGCTGCTTGGACTTCTGTAAACAGTTTCCAACCCATCTCTGTTCCTGGGGTGCTCACAATTTAAATTACAAAGTGTTGCTTTTCTGGTGGATGTCCTGTCTGACTAAATGGTCATGTTTCCTTTTGTTTGTTTGTATTGTTTCTTTTCAGTACATTACACTGAGTCTTGCCCTAACTTATATAGGGAAATACACTGAATAACCATTTGAAATTGTCATTAAGAGAGTTCTATGTACATACACACTCATCTAATTAACACACCTTTAGAAACCATTACAGACTTTGGTGAGAAATGCAACTAATATGACCTATAATGATACGTTCTGTATTCTTGCTACTACCTGCTCAACCCATTAAAAGATGGTAACTTAAAAACATTGAATCTTTCTACACAGGATCCAGGTAGAAAACACTGTGTAGACTTCCTCTAGGTGTAGATCTAGTGTGTTATACTCAGGAAAACTTTTACTTAAACACAGGGGTATACTGTGTGTTTGTACACGGCCTTCTGGAGTCAAAAATGTAAACTGAAATCACAGGACTTTGTTCACAGTTTGCAGTGCGTCACTTTCTCCTTCATAGTTGAAGACACTCTTGTTGAGCAAACTGCTCTGCTTGGAGCTTTAGCTTGTGCAGTCTGCAGTCCAAGCAGATGTTTCCATACGCTGGGTGTGTTTCAGAACTCGGCCCAGCTGCAATTGTGTCAAGCGATTAGCTTCCCTGCAAAGAAATGCAAATAATTGTAAACAAAAGATTAGAACTGAGAACCAGAACAAGCGAGAGCACCTCTTTCCTGTCCCAACGAGTTATCTGATGTCAACACCTTTGGCCAGTTTTGTTCTTAAAGACCCCAAGCATATCAGTCCCAGCCATGTGGTTGTGTAAAGAGTTCCAATCATTGTACATTGTGGACTGTGGTCGTACGACACTCAAACCCTGCTCTCTGTCCTTCAGGCTCCGTGCTCTGTCCGGTGGAGGCAGTATCACCTCTCCTCCTCTCTCACCAGCATTGCCAAAGTATAAACTCGCAGACTACCGCTACGGCAGAGAAGAAATGTTAGCACTTTATGTAAAGGACAATAAGGTAAGATCATGTTGCAGACCAGGGTGTCACAAGAAGACTTGGCCCTTATCTAAATGTGTGTGTGTGTGTGTACACGAAGATAGATTCAATCTATTTGTTTATATGAATGTGAACAGTGTTTAAACTGAAGAGCCTGTTATTGTGTAATTTCTAATCAAATCAAAATGGTAATATTTCAATGAAGCAGCTATTTTAACTAAATTGCATTCAATCAAAGTTAAGCTTGATGGGTATATGATTTTTATTTGCATTGGACAGATTCCCCTAGACCTACAAGACAAGGAGTTTCTGCCTATTTTACAAGACGAGCCCCTGCCACCACTGGCACTTGTACCATTTACAGAGGAAGAACAGGTGATTGTCTTTCTACATCTACTCCCTTTACCACACATTATTTCCCCCTCAATGTCTAACCTGTGTGCAGTGTTTTCAGTAAAGATGTCATCCCGTATTTTTTTCAGACCCAGTTATTTTAAAGCCTTCAGTGACCATTTAAATTTAGAAACATCGAATAATAATACAGTACATTGCAGCAGAGTGCAATAGCTGACTGAAAAACTGTGTGTGGTAATGTTAATTTAACCGTTGGAAACCTGGGAGATTGTTGTAAGCAGCTTGATTGAGGAATGTATTTATATTTCTTCTTGACAGACGAATCTGAAAATAATCTGAGGCTGTCGACAAAATACATCGGAATCTTTTTTCATTGTTACCCAGCTGTCACGGCACTGAAATGTGATACAAAACTGTTGTTGTTTCAAATATGCCGTTAGTTTGACAGAAGATGGCTTATTAGCCAAAAGAATGCCACATCCGAGTAAGGGTTGGTTGTGTGTGTTTTATTTATGTATGTTTTTAAAGAAGTTATATTGTTGTCAGTCCACCCTGGAGAGAGAGAGAGAGCTTTAAGTGAATGTGTGTCTGTCCACAGAGAAATTTCTCCATGTCTGTAAACAGTGCAGCTGTCCTGCGATTAACAGGAAGAGGCGGAGGAACGGTGGTAGGGGCGCCAAGAGGTCGAAGTTCCTCAAGGGGTCGAGGTGAGTACATGGCCCTCTCCTCCTTGCAGTATAATAATCCAGACAAGCTGGTGAGGGGTGTAGCTTGATAAATATCTGATATGGCTGGCAGCAGAAGTGAGGGCACTGAAACTTCCCCCCTATCTTGGTTATGCCAAATACACATAACCATGCCTACCTTGCTCTGGGTGTATTCACTGTAATTGCTTTACACACTAAAACCTGCACACAGCAGTTATTTCATAATCAACTACTACACTATTTGTTTTCAAGATGCATCCTCTCACAGACTGTCTAAAAACGACCCTGGACTTTGCCCTTTACCGGCCCACCATCTGTCTGTCATCATCATTCTAGTACAGTTAGCATAGTTTGCTAGTAGGGATTAATTTAGTAAATGTTTAAAAATTAAAAATGAGTTTACATTTTTAAATATTTCAGTTACTCGGGATGTAAAGAAAACTATTTTTTTTTTAAGGTTGCTCCGATCGATCGCCCGCCGATCATTATCGGCCGATAATCATTTTAAATAGTTTGATCGGTGGTCTCTATAAAGGCAGATCAGAAGAGCCGATCAGATTATGCAAAACTCGCGAGATTTTTCTACGCGCAGCTAAAATGGCTTCACTATATTCAGCGGCCTGGCAGTTCTACCAGGTGTCTGAAAAAGACAATAAATTTGCAATTTGCAACGTGTGTGCCAAGGAAATCCCACGAGGCGGAAAACACCAAAAACATTTAAATACCACCAACCTCATCAAACATTTGAAGGTTAGTCACGCTATGGTTTAAGTTGTGTCTCTAAGAGAGGGAGTGGAATATGTTGCACATGTTTCCTGTCAATAAACAGTTGTCAATTCATGATACTTCGTTTCTTCATTTTAATACTTAATATACATTGTTGTTAAGAATAGTTAAATAAATAATGCTACACGATAAATATAAGGCTTCAAATAGATCACGTGATCGGTGATCAGTATCGGCCGATACTGCTTCCAGTGATCGGTAATTGGTGATCGGCCCCAAAAATCCTGATCGGAGCACCCTTACATTTTTTGCAATTAGAAAAAGTGCAGTCTGTTGTCCGCATAACACCAGTCATTACAATGTAATCAAACTATAACTATGTTAAGCTTCGTACCCTGTTTACATGAGGTTTAACAAGCAGACTATTTAGTCATTCCACACAGAGGTTGCGTTATTGTTGCGCAGATCGGTGGAATTCCAGTGATCCCATTGGTGGAGTCACGCAGATCCGTGCAGGAATGCCGATATCTGCGCTACAAGAACCCAACCACAATCTGCGGAAAGTCTGAGCATTCATTGGCTAAATGGTCAGATTCTGCACAGAATGGCAAAAGTGTGCAATGTGAATGCACCCCATGGAAACATGCTGGCAGTGATGCATTCTGGGCATGGTAGTTTTCTGTAGGAAGTCTGCTTACAGGCATGTAGCCACAGTTATCAATAAAAAGGGATGAGATTTAAGAGTTGAAAAACAGTCTGCAACTGCTGTGGCTAACTGTAGGATTTAATAAAAGCCTGTTTTGGAATCTATATTCAAGTATCTACTGAGTTGAATATGTATTGTATCTTTATGATTTATGAATAGCTGTATTGTTTTTTTTAATGTAATTTGTAAGTAAATATGTACTATGTGTTATTTATAAATTATAGCGCTTATTTGTTTTTAGCACAGCTTATTGTGGCTTTAACTGGTGACCATAACTAGTGATTTCTAACAGAACTTGTTAATATCGGTGAGCAATTGTGATTTATTCTCAGTGATAAATTGTGGGTGATTTAATTATTAGCGATGTAAAGTGCGTGACCACCTACCCCTAGTTCAACACAATTTCATTCATAGCTCTCAAGTCTGAGACATTGTCACAAAAAATCTCATGCATTTGCCCAAACGATTGTAATTGTGCACTTCCCCATCCCAACATGATGAATTCAATGCCGTGATCCTCTTCGTTATCTTTTTCTGCATGGACGTTGCCGGCACTAGCAGCACTACTACCACATAAGTCTTGGCTTCCTACATGTTGCTGCATCTTACTCCTAAGGGAGTTTGCTTTTTTCTCCCTAAACTTTTCAGCACTACCTTTTGCGTTACGTTTGTTTTTCCGTGATTTGTTTACTAAATTGAATCAACATCTCGTGCCTATGTCACTATCAGGGGGTTTGAGTATGTGAGGGAAGGGGGTATTCATCATTGGAAAGCCCTGGATGATCTCGTGGACATATTAAATGTAATATTGTCCCTGAACAACCAGTGACTGGCTTAATTAATAGAGAAATAACTTGTCTCAGGTCTTTAGAAAGTGGTGGGTTTGAGCGACCTATACAAATAAGTGGCCCTCCAGGACCAGGGTTGAAGTTGGCTGCTTCACAGACACGTTGCCTTTTCTATTCCACCCCGGTCACCTCATGCATCTCTTCCCTCGTCCACAGGTCGGGGGCGTGGCGAGGGAGGGTTTTACCAAAGAAGTTTTGATGACGTGGAAGGAGGGTTTGGCCGAGGAGGGAGGGAAATGCACAGATCCCAAAGTTGGGAGGAAAGGTAAAAACAAACCTGTTTCGAATCTAGATCTAAGTGAATGCAGTTTTATATTTTTAAGCATGAATCTATTGTAGTCTTTTTAACCGCCTAACAAAACTATAAAGAGGGGTCTGAGTTTGTATATCGAGAGAACATTCACCCCTTTAAGGCATGCAGATCATTTGGAAATGCAAGTTTGTTGAGTTTTTCAATTGAAATGTCAGGTTTACCATGTGGTTTAACTAAAGCAGCCTCTCTCCATCCAAAGTCAGATGAGGAAAGTAGGAGATGGAAAGAATATTGTTGTCGACAGCCTTGCAATGTCTTCTGTACCACGTCAGTGTGGTCCTGCTTAAGTCTTTCTTTGGTGTCACACCCTTATTCATCTATTCTCCCTTTACATTGAAGGGGAGACAGAAGATTTGAAAAGCCAGGTCGAAAAGATCCAGGTGAGACGAGCTTTTGCCATTTTCTAAACTGTGCTTTGTTGGGCGAGTCATGAGTGTGTAACGGCTGTGCTTTCATTAGCAGACATGACTGTAGGCCATGCTATTTCTGCTTCATAGTCCGTTCATCCCGAGACCGTAAATGAGGCAAAAAAAATTCCATCCTCTGAGGTGTACGGCCTAATTTTTTAGCATTACAGTTTTAACGTGTTCGATTCAACGAAGCACCATGAAGTGCTTATCTGTGCAACACGACAGACATCAAAAGATAAAACAGAATTCCGTTTCTGAATCGTCAAAGTGCTGTTTGATCAATGAAGGGACGCCATGTACACAGTAGCTATTCAGCCTGAGAAAAGATCATTATGTTGATAGCGATGACCAATGGAGCATCATAAACTAATTGGAAAAGCCTGAATTTGCTTTTGCTTAGGGGTGTCTAGTACAGATCTGTATTAATGAAAGGTTGTTTCTGAGGTTCAGCCTAGGTTTTTTTAAAGCATTTCCTAATTTGAATTAAGAGATTGTATGTCTGTTTCCCTTAAAGGAAGAGCAGTACAATTAATTGGCACTTTTGTGTTGCAGTGCTGCACCACATTTTGCATTTCTCTGCTTGTATAATTCACTGCATTGCCTCAGTTCACCCCTGAAATGGCACTACCTTTTAAACAGTTCATTTTTATTCACGTCGGACATCGAAATCGAGCAAATAAACCGCACATTTTGCCTGAAATTTTTCAAATTAAAGTTCACATCATGCATCTCAGTAGCTTTTTCAGCACAACATGAATCGGTTTTGTATCTGTATTGGCATCAGACATCCACCGCAGCTGCAGTCTCCCTCAAATCTGTAGGGAACCTTGAGATGAAGCAAAGAAGCAGACCCACCCTCCTGTTTGAAATACAGCTCCCATAAGGCATATCAAATTACATCAAATCTAAATATAAGGCATATAAAATGGCATCAGATAATCTGGTCCTCTCTGTTCCAAATCCTTTTCAGTGAATGAAAGTGAGCTGCATTTTGCTGACATTAAAATATAGATGCTATTAGTTAGATAATTACAATATTTTTCATAGTATTTTGATTCAGTTTATAATTCTGCCTTGTACATTTCTTATGTAATGTATTAATACTACAAATACACAATAGAAACTAAACTGCCAATATTCAATTTCTCCATTACTTTATGATATTATTAGTCTTTAGAAATATCTAATGGCAAAAACATCCAACACAGAACTCCACACTGAATGTATTGTAGTGTAGTCCCCACCCTGTTTGACCTTGGGTTTTAATTTTCCACAGGCTGACTATAAGTGTCCATCAAGCTCTGAAAAGAGAGCATTGATCAGTTTACTTTAACTAACAATATAATGTGTTCATCTTACTGAATCGTCAAACGACTTTCTCATAAAGGGTACATTTCAACTGCAGTGGTATCAATGACAACTGTTTCACACTGCAATGTAAGGACTGTACTACCAGTGAAATGAGAGAGATGGCAGCAGTCACTCAGTATGGCTGCAGTGTGCAAGAGGAGGTACATTGGAAAGCACCTGTACTGGGAACTTTTACGCTGTGACAGTAATATTAATCTGTGACAAAAGCCTTTGTTACTTACTTTATTTAATATCCACGCATCACAACTCCTGTCCTCGGGTGTTGGTTATGTATAATTTCTCGCTGTTTCTCATTCCTGTGGGATCTCTGTGACTTCACTCCAATGAGAAACTCTTAATTGCTTATAATTATTTAGCCATTAATTTGATTTTAGTTTTTTGGCTGAAGTATCTCTTTTGGTTTCAGAAGTAGGTGTGTTGTTGCCAAGTCACTGATCAAAATAATTGTGTTCAGTCGTCTAGCTCTCCTATACCCGCCTAAACAACTCTTATCAATTTATCAACTCAGTGGTGCACAGCCACAGGTTCTGTGTTTTATCAAACACTTCCACGATAAACAATTCTCTTTCTTTACGTGTTCAGACGGTTACATTCCAGACCTGTTGCTTTTCAAAAGGCTCGCCTAAATTAGCACATGTCTGAAACCCGGTAGAGGGTTAATTCTGCTTTCAGTGGTGCCATTCTGTGATTAAGAAGTGCTCTTAGTTAAAATAAAGGTCTTCTCAAGCAACAAGTTCAATGGAAGGATTTGATTAGGTTGATAAGTGATCAACAGCTTAGGTGGAATGAAAAGAGATGAGGGTCCCCAAGGCCTTATATTAGGCAACCCAATAATTACCTAGGTGGGATCAGCATTAAAGTGTGTATTATTGCTAAAGTTTAACACGTCAATCACTTTAGAGAAATGAGCAGCAGGTTTGATGCTCATTTTTAAAGCATTCATTTAAGACCCAGTACATTCTTGAGTTATATAAAGGGAGAAAACTGAAATACTATCTTTTGCAAATGGTTTAATACTTTTAGTCCTTCAGCAGTGTGTAAATTCATAGCATGTTTGCATTACCCGAGAAACAGTTGACATTTGTTCTATGATTTTTCTAAATTCATGTTATTTGAGCAGATGGTGCAATACATTGGAAGCAGTGCTTTTACAACCATAAATATGCCAAAGTCACATTTAAGAAGTGTTTTGTTCCACTTTTGCACTGAATTCAGCTTTCGAAATGTTCCTTCACAAAGGACCTTCTTTAACACTTTACAGTGTTTATAATCCAAAACATGTTATCAAGAATATATTCCCAGAGTATTTAAAAAATAAAGATCTTGTTTTGTTATATTGATCTGTAAATATATGCTGGATGCAATACAGTGATACAAATATAGATGCTATCTACCTCTTTATATGTGCTACCTGCTTTATACTCATTAACTAGATCTCTACTGTTACATGATAAACATGATTCTGATCTAAGTTTTTCTTACACTAAGATTTAATATTTCTGTTTGTTCAGTAATTTATTCATTTAAAACTCAAAACTTAGCGTACAGGTTTCAAACCATTAGATAAAGTGGAATTAAAGCTCTTTCTCACAGACTTAACTGATCGCAGTACCCTGACTAAGAAGTATGCCTCTGACCAGCACAGGGACTGTACTCAGTGTGAGCCACTTGTTTGTGTTTGTAGTGGCAATACAGTAAATGATCAGGAAAATCGCCATCTTGAGTCGATGTCTATAATAAACACCGGATGTATGCGTGTCTATCAAAGGCAGCCTTTGTGATCCTGATTGTGTTTCTCTTTCATGATGTGTGGCCCCACAGATGCCGCTCCAGTGCACTTCCAGCTGAATCACAGTAAGTGTGCTCTCCTTTCTCCCAGTGGTTACAATGATCGATAATGGTGTCCAAGCATCAGCCCACCGGAGTTTGTGTGTGTAAGACTGAGGTCCCGAGAGTAAAACAAAAAAAAGTCACGTCCATAGTCTTAAAATGCCCTCTGGTTGGGTTTAAACGACAGATTGGGAGCATTTTGTGATCTCGGGTGGTGGGCTGGGGACACGGCGGGTTCCCACTTATCCTGCTATGCCGTCATTACCATCCCCGTTTAATTGAACTACAAAATCCTTCTCACCTTCCGCTTTGGTCTGAGCACGGTCAGGCAGCACCTTGCTGAGGTTGGCTACGTTCACCTCATAAGAGCCCTCCGGGTCGAGCCCCAGGACGTTTGCGAAATGGTGGTCAACATCAATCTCACACCTTAGATAGGAAGTTCGCTTCTGGCAGCTCTCGCCGGTGCCCTCCTGGGCAGCCGACAGGAAGACAACCAGCTCAAAGTGCGCCGGGTTGCCCTCCCGCAGGGCGGAGTACAGGGGGCTGTAGTGGGTGAGGGGGTGGTAGAAGGTCAGGGGGAAGATGAAGAAAGGGCACTTGTGGCCCGCAAGCCTGTCCAAGTGGAACTCCACGCTGGTCTGGTGCAGCGTCTGGTCCTCGCGCTCCTGGTACAGAATGGCACTCACCCGCACATCGGTGAGCGGGCTGTCACGCATGTTCGCGGCACGGAACATCACGCAGGTCTCGCCCTCGTGGTGCCCCACCACGGCTGATGCGCTGAACTTGATGGTTCCAGCCCGCTTCTTTGGTCTGGCTATCTTCGCAACGAAGGCACCTGGAAAACAGAGGGCGAGCTCAAATTGCAATCCCACAAACTGGCATATTTATTTTTGTAAAATAGTCTTGCTTTGTGACCCAAGGCATAAACACAGCTGTTATTTATTTTTCTGTTGTCTTTTCCAGGAATCAAGTTATGCTAGGAAATTGTGTTATTTTGTAGCACAGAGTTTTTTAACATTGCTTATGGTAACAAGGTCAGTTTATTTACTAAGGTGCTCTTAAATCGGTGTCCTCAAGGTTGCAGGATCTAGCGTGTTAAATTCCAGATCTTGATATACTGTATGTATGTATGTATACAGACACACATGCATATATAAATCCATCCAGCTTTCTGTGGTAATTGTTTTTTGTTTAACTTCCTGCCTCTCGTGTGAAGCAGTATTGGAATATTCAGGATGGAAAAATGCATTGAAGGAAAGAAAAATGTGCGTGATTTTCACATCATAATGACCTAGTTTTGTTACTAGGGGATGAGTGAGAGTTTTAATACGGTCCTTGAGCTGTACATGTATCCTCTGTGTAGCACCATCAATTAAAGGGCAAATTGAAGGTACAGAGTGCAAGCAAATTGAACTTGACTAAAAGAAGCTTCTTGTCTCGGTCTAATTGAGAAACTATAAGATGACACTATGTGAAATCCCAGAACAGAAACCTGGAGATCTTTGTTTTATACGACCTTCTGCGCTGTGGCTGGCGTTCAGGAATTTGCGTTCTGGGACGACTGAATAAGCTGTGAGCTCACCTGTGATGAAAGCCTCCAGCATGAGTCCCAGTAACATCTGCACAGCCAGGAGAGCGATGGCGCTGGGGCAGTCTCCGCTTGGGAACATGGTGCCGTAGCCGATGGTGAGCTGTGTCTCCAGGGAAAAGGAGAAAGCGGCCGTGAAGCTGGTGATGTACTTCACACACACAATGTGGTCAGCGGGGGGGTTGTCGTGGTCCACCCCTAGGTCCCCATTCAAGTGCGCCAGCAGGTACCACAGACAGGCGAACAGCAGCCAGTGGGCCACAAAGGAGGTGCAGAAGGCCAGGAGGACCCAACGCCAGCGCAGGTCCACCAGCGTGCTCCAGATGTCCTGCAGATACAGCAGCCCCTTGGCTCGGCTGCCCGTCCTCAGGGTGCAGCGGCCATCCTTGGTGACGAGTCTCTGGCGGCGCAGGGACATCAGGGGCGCCGCAGCTTTCCTGTCCACCTCGTTCCTTTTGGCAGCCATCGCCAGCAGCCTCTCTGGAATGGCATGCAAATGTTAATGAGGCGGAAAGGTTCATTATTTCGCCAACGACATTCAGACACGCGGTGGAATTCTCTAAAAACACACCGAGATCAAAAGTGGCGAGGTCGGCTGCTTTTGCCTTTTTGTGACAGGATTTGGTCCTCCGCGAGAGAGATTGCTTACAGATCTGTGATGAAGTGGAGCTGGAATAATGAGCATTAGTGATGTTCTGAGTGGAAGTACCTCTTTTACAAATCCAATACAAGAGGTTGATTGTAATAGTACTGCAGATGTTCATGTTTTTACAAGAGAGCGAGTTACATTTTCTCACTTATCACCGTTCTCTTCAAGTCTTCACTTCATTTTTGGACTCCAGATAGTCCGTACAGTATTTTTTTAATTTTTTTTTTTTTTTTCTAGATTGTTGATTGCTTCTGATAATTGATTGAAATTTAAAAAAAACACTCTCCCGTCGTTCACAGTAGCTTAGGTTTAGCACAAGACCAGTTTGTGTTTGCGTAAGTTTTAAATGCGTATTTACAGTAGATGCACTACCCTTTTAAAAAAAATTACTTTTACTCCCCATCATTGTGTCTGCAATACACACATACATATAAATACATACCTTCCCTCAAAATTTGCAGTCAAAGATGACTGTATTCTGGGAGAGAAAATCTTATGATTATAGAAAGTCTTTGTCCTTAATGAGCTAATAAACCTCCAATTTATAATCCATAATTAAAAGGTATATCTGTCAGTTTTTATACTTAAGTGCTGATTTAAGACTTCTGGCATAGCATTAATCAAGCTGACTTACCTGTGATTGTAGTGGTCAGTTTCGGTGTCAGTACTTTCTTCTCGGGTCTTTTTGGACAGAACTTGTATATCTCCTGTCCCACACTATGCAGTTTTGCCAGCTGTAGCGTTTTGGAAATCCCAGAGCTTGCCTTGAATCCCAACCTGCAAGGAGAGAGCTGACTTATAACACTGGGGGGTGGGGTGCCTGTGCTATCAGCCATTCAGATTTTTTCCCTTCTCCAAGGGTTGGAAGACAAAGGGGCTCTGTTTCCATTAAAGCCCTGCAGCTTCAGGGGGACTCCATCTTGGAGATGTAAGCTGCTGCATCGTACAAAAGACTGATCACACCGGCCATATTTAATATGCCATGAGTCGCTGTGCATATACCAGACGTTAAGTCGATCTGTTTTCAAAAGTGTGCGATTTCATAACAGGGTGCGGCTTCCTAGTGAGTTTAGGGCACGTGGTGTTGCCATGGGCTTGGAGCGGGCATCTGGATCATTCTCGGTCAGCCTCTGCAGTGATGCAATGATTCCCAAGGATGCAATGATGTTTGGCAAAATGTGTGGTCAATGTGAATTCATCGCTGTGATGCATCTCTTGTCTCATGCCCGTGTTGGGCCAACCGGATCTGAATGAAAGGCATTGGGAAGTCAGGGTTTGTAATTCCAGATCTTGTTCCTAACACATAGATTGACAGTTTGTATTGCTAGACGTTCTGTGATTTTTAAACACTGTTTTATTTATACATAACCTTTTTTTTATCAGTGGAATTCATCGGTCTGATTTAAAAGCATAACCAATCCTCATATGCTGTACCTAATGGATATTTGCTGTAATTTTCTTTTCCCAAGTTGTAATATTTAAGTGACCTCTTTTCATGAAATAATAGCATTATTCAAAACTCCTTTACTGCATGAACTATTAATAGATGAAAAATTATAATAATGGTAACTATTCTGCTGTTCTGCTGCTAAGAGCAAATGATGGCAAACTTATCACAATTTGCAATTAATAGGTAGAATTTTCTCAGTTGTATGTTGTTCGTGTATAAATTCTTAACTGTATATCGCCTACTACAGCATGTCTGCGGGAATGCGCTAGTCAACGACAAAACGCATGAATAGCTAGGAAACAAAAAAAGAAATTGAGACACTGAGACCATACAAATAATATGATGTCATAGTTTCCAGGTAGTTTTAGTTGTTCCATTAAATTGATACATTTTCCATGCTGTTCATGGTTATCAAACCGCACCATGACTCCCAATTGCTCTGCAACCTGAACAAGTCCGAGAACCACTGTAATAGGAATCGCAAACATTGACAATTGCATTCTGTTTGGACCGAACCAAAGCTGTTGCTGTTACTATGTTGATATTCGTGACTCAGCACTGTATCCCGCTTTATACGTGAGTTACTGAAGTTACAATTCTCTGAAGGCTAAACCTATACCATTGGATTCATCGAGCCACACTACTCAAATTGTATGTTTATTGCACGCAACGGAGCAAATGTGATTCTGCATGTACAAAGAATTAAAAATAAAGGCATAAATAGCCTCCTTTGTTTTTTTTTCTGGAAGACCCAAAGTGAGACTTGGTGACTAGTAACCTCCATAAAGGGCTTTGTTTAGGATCACAGGCCCAGTCACATGAAGCGCATGTGCTGTCTTCACAGAGAACAGCCGGGGGTCAAGAATCAACATTTACAGTTATTCTGCTTGTGATCGGATCTTTAATATGAATTTAAATATACAGGCTAAGGTAACGGTTCTCGTTATTTTCAAATCCACTTTACATGGGCATAGAGTTCCAGAAGGTCTAGAGTTGGAGCTCCTAGTGTAAGTTTTGTTTTTGTTTTGTTTTTTTATCTGTAAAAATAAACAAACATTGCTTGACTAAGCTAGGTGTTGTTTATATGGCATTTGAAATAGACTGTGTATTTGTGATCTGTATGGCCTTGAGCAAGAAATAAAAAAATACTTGCAGTTGATCTAGTTTACCATTGGAAGGCGACCTAACCACAGGTTGCAGTCTCTTCTGAACCCACCACAACCAGTGCTGTGTTTTACTTTTGTTATTAATTAGCATTACAGCTGTTGTTCTCTATCAGTTATATTGAGCTCTTTTAAGAAAGCTCTGCATCTGCTTTCATTTTTATCTGATCACCAGTCTTGAGACAAACATTTTCGTTTAAAAACACGTTTTTAATTTACTCCAATTTAAAGTTTTTATTTAATTTTGTTTCATATCATTTATTTCCACGCATGTGAACGATGAGGATGTGGAGAAGTAATTCACATATTTTCGGCAAATGTCGACTGTACTAGGTGTTCAGCAATAGCCTCAGTTACTGTTAATGGATTAATAACAAATTACCCAAGTCAAAAAAGTGGACAAAGCAACAATTATTCTTGGCAGAAGACTTCAATCAAATTCTATAGTCTGCATGACTGGTTCCCATCTGTAAACATCTTCACAGTCTATCAAGGTACTGATTACCGATGATTGGAACACATGTATGTATATTATCCATGTTGTGGATGCCTATTTAAAGTAATGGCAATATTGCTACGCGTGTGTCTGGCAACCAAGGAGTTCTGGAGTTGAAATTAATTAATGTCCCTGGGTGGGATGGGAGCCAAAATCATATAGAACGTTATGTGCTCTCATAAGACACTGTCAATTCTGCCTTGTATAATTGATGGATTCTCTTATAACTATAAATCAAAGGAGAAAAGTGTCTTTGTGTAACTCTCCTACCGTAGAAAGCATAATTATTAACGCTGCTGACTGGTATATCGAAAAATTTCTTCTTTGAAACGCTCTCACAAAAGGTAAATCAAAGGTCTTAAAAACAATCCATTACATTTGTGCTAATTTTGAAGATCAGTAAGAGGGTAACCTTGATTAAGACCAACATCTGAGCTTGAATGTTGTTAATGATTGACATTTGAGACGATTTTTTTTTTTTTTCCAATTTGACAAGAAAATAACCTTTTTTTTAAAAAAACATTTAAAAGATACTCTCTTCACAGCATGATTGTCCCGTCATCTTAATTGCATTTACATTCCCCCCCAAATAATTTGCATAAGCGGGGAACATACACTATTTTAATAATGAATATGGAGTGTATGTTGTTTTCATGCAATCCAAAATATAATGCCTGTTGAAAAGTTTTTTAAAACATGAAGGCAGCCATTATTGATTTTTGCTTTTGTTCAGTCAGTAATCCTATGTCCTTCTGGCAGGTACTCTTACACTGCAGACTTCCTCTAAGAGACGAGACGCTCGGCTGTTCTTAAACCCCTCCAGATTTGCTGTAAAGTTACTTACCGGTCGCCGAGACTTTCGGGTGTCTCTCCGGAGATAGTGATGGCCTTCTACCACAGCTGTAATGGGAAAGGGGGGGTGGGGGAGAGAAAAAATAAATAAATCCCAAGGGTTTCTAGACTGAAAATGACCACCCTGGGATCTGTGAGATGGTGCTGCCGTGGCTGGTTTGAACCCACTGTCGTCTCATTCTAATCTGCAGTGTTTGTCTGAAGCTGATTCGATTGGTCACTTTACTCTCCATGGGGCCAATTAGTGCTTTCGTACCCCCCTCCCCCCCAAAAATCCACCTTGTCAGACTGTTCTTTGCTTTATTGCTGTGTTCCTGTGAAGAGATGTAGATTGTTGCACAATTGTTGGTTATCAGTTTTACAACTAAGCTGCTACACTAAGGAATTGTTTGCATTGTTTTGTTTGCAAGGGTAACTGAATTGATTTGGATGGTTTTAACCCTCTATGAATGGGGTTTCTCATTTAAGCTACTGTGGTGTTGAAGTCTCCAAGTCGAAGTTTATAAAGGATGGGTTCATTCCAAACTGGGATCGTAAAGATCTGAGTAGATGTAGGGAAATTGGATCCTGTTGCTTTGTGGACTGACACCCTGGGATCCTTCAAGAAAAGACTTGATGAGATTCTTGTATTCATAATCGACAAGCAAGATCAACCGCCACTACTTTCCATTTTCTTTGGAGTTGAAGATGCCTCTACAGTCAGTTAATCATTCACAAGATGGCTGCCACACACATTTGAAGTTTGCCTATTTTCAAGCCACCAGCATTCTTGGATGGTTTCCCCATATGCCTTCCCAAAGCAACCACTTGTTTTACCCTTTGACAAAGATAAACCCATCCGTGATCAATAAATAGTAATCCCAATTGGAAGGAAATGCAGTGTTTGATTAACCAAGGGATCTTGCCACAGATGTTCTTTAGTCAACTGACACTAGACAAAATCTCAGAGTTGTATTGTCAATACTGTTTTAACCCCCCCCCCCCCCCCATCTTTGTCTTTTCCCTCCACAGTAAGGTCAAACTACGAGGACAGCGTGACCGGGGTGGCGAGGAAGCATGAGTTCACGCGTTCGGAGAGTGAGAACTGGCGCATGGCCCGCGACGAGCAAGGCGGTGAGGACGGGGAGAGGGGCTTGAGAGAATTCTCTCAAGCCGGAATTTGAGTGAATCCCAAATCGCTTAGCTTTCCCACTTATCCCCACTTCCCAGTATTGTTAAAGTGCTCCTCTAGCATCTCGGTCACCTTTGAGTTAGTTGGCATTACGAACAAAAGGCATCACAGCAGGGAAAGTAGACGCACAACGTTCCAGATCCTCTTTAGCCATGTTTGTCAGTGTGACGCTTTTGCAGTAAATAAATCTACAACTGGTACAGTGACCGCAGTCAGATGCCTATTGATTGTTGTAATCCAGCAGAAAGTGCTTTATTTAAGCATGCCTTATGAAACTGTGCCGAGGGAAGATTAGTGCGCTTTCTGTCTCATTAAATTGGCCCGAGTTCAGATTGCTACAGGTACAATAGACCAGTTTCCTGCGCTTGTCTTCATACGAGCACAATGTTCCACTAAGTTTTTGTTTGTTTGAGCAAGAAGTTCGGCAAAAAAACTAATCAAATTCAGTAAAGGTCGCTCATTTCTCCCTCGTCCCCGGCACTGCAGACGGGCCTCGTTCGGCAGGCTGGCGGGAGCACCCGGACCAGCGGCGGCGCTTCATCTTCGAGCGGGAGGAGGAGCGGGAGCGCGGGTACCGGCGTGCGCGCTCCAGCAGCGGCAGTCTGGAGGATGAGAAAGACAGTCTGCCCGAGTGGTGTCTGGAGGACGCGGAGGAGGAGATGGGCACCTTCGACTCGTCCGGGGCCTTCCTCTCTCTCAAGGTGAGGGGCTCAGAGCTCTTGAACCACCCCTCACGCAAGGTAAGAGAGCTGCCAGGCTTCCCGTCTCTCATGGGCTGGGAGGAAGGGAGGGAGGGTGGGAAGCACATGTCTTGACCCAGCCATGCACTGGGATGCTGACCGGTCCAGCCGAGCGCAAAGGCTTTTTAATAACATTTAGTGAAATCCGATCTCTGCAAAAGTCTTGACACTGGGATATTAACAGAGCTAGTAGTCCCTCGCCTCACCCTAAGTGGGCAATGTCTGCTGTCATTCCGGGTAAATTCTGCTTACAGAATGAAAACTAAAACACACAAGGCTTGTATACAACCTGACAGACTGAGTGTGCACAATTTCAAGACTGTTTAAAGTCGTCGGGAGCCCTGGACATTTACAGCTTTTGATTTCTGTGAACGTATATAATGTGCAGGGAGTATATGTCAAAAAAATGGTCACTGCAGACCAGATTTCCCCACTAATTTATAGCCTTAATCGTATCCATTTTAAATAGATTTCTGTGAGTGTATAGATATAATGTGTGTATAAATAAATAAAATGACAGGTTGTTTTTTTTAAGTATGATCTCTATTTATTCCACACCTTTTTATGTTCAACATGTACACGTTCAAAGATCTTTTAGTAATGTATCATTTACGCTTGTGCTAATGAGATGGAGAACTGTTTTAAATGTTAACATGATGCTTTTTAATGACCCATATAAGAATTAATGTCTTGTTAAGGGCCATGTAGCAGTGGCCAGTTGTAATGGCTGTTTTTGTTTCATACAAAGATTAAACATCACGTATACTTCATGTGGTCGTCGGAATTCAGTACTGGGCCTGGGCTGTCTGGTTATCAGAGGGGAAACTCTCTTCATTGTTAAAGTTCATTTCTGTTTCCCTTAATTGTAAAGTATTCAACGGCCCCTTTAGGAAGATGGTCCACCTCACCAACGTCCTTCGGTTTAACCTTTTTTAAATTGTATTTTTACAACATCTTGCTGATGTTTGCTGTGCAGTAGCCATGGTTCCCCTGCCCTGCTCGTTTACTGTCCGTGTTTCTCCAGACGGTCCCCAAGGAGCCGATCCCCGAAGAGCAGGAGCTGGACTTCAAGCCGTCGGAGGGGAGCGAGGAGCGATCGGAGCATGAGGACAGCGACCCCGACGAGAGCAAGGAGCCCGACAAGATCTCCCGAAAGGAGGCTGACAGGAAGGAGGGTGAGTCCTGATTCCAGAAGGTTCTCTCTCCCCCCCCGGGGGCATCTCCTGCCCTTCTGGCCTCGTGGATTTAGCAGCTTCCATTGTTGAGCTTCTGGATGGCTTCCCAGTGATCTTTCAATGCTCCTCTGTCTGCATTATCCACGGCAGATTCTGGAAGGCCGGAGAATGGTACCGTGCCTACCCCCTCCCCGCCGGCCCCCAGCCCTGCAGAAACCCAGGTCCTCGACGGTGCCACTCCCCCCTCTCAGCCCGAGACAGCGGAGGAGAGCATCCCGGAGAGTACAGAGCGCCCCCCGGCCCTGGAGGCTCGAAAGGAGGCCTGCAAACCCCCACACGCCACTGCCACCCCCAACTGCATCCCCGAAGGTAATGTCAACAATTGGTTTCTCCAGGTACACAGCGGAGAACCTTTAGGTTGCTTTCCCAATGCAGACCCTTACATACATAAGAAAGTGTACAATAGAGAGGAGGCCATTTGCCCCATTGTGCTTGTTTGGTGTCTATTAATAACCAATTGATCCAAGGATCCTGTCCAGTCTATTTTTGAACGTTGAACGTTGAGCCTCAGCCACATCGCTGGGGAGTTTGTTCCAGGTCATGACTTGTGCTTTCCCTTGCAGAAATCTCTCCGCCGGCGCCACTGCTCCAACAGAAGCCCCCAGACATGCCTGCGGCTGCCACCTTGCCCGTCTCCTTCCCTGCAGGCATGGCCCCTCTCAGCGCCCCCGCCAGCGCACTGCCGGACATAGATGATGACGAGGGGCTAAAACACTTTGAGCAGGTACACCTGGGAGGGGGGAATCTACATTTCACCACTGACCTGTCCTGGGACCTTCCCTAGAAATCCCATTTCAAGAATAGCTCTGTGAATAACTGGCGTAAAATATCATCCAAGACTTTTTTTTTCATGTAATGTGTCTTAAGTGTAAGTCTTCCTCCAATATTCAGAGCATTTCCAGCTGGAGTGTCCTGGCAGCTTCACAGCAATGAATGTTCTTGCGCTCTTGACCACCATGACGTGACCCTACCCTGGAGGGGAAAGGGCTGAATGCTGCTGAATGTAGTTCAGTCTTCAAGCTCTTTTGTCTTGGGCTTTCCCTTCACAGACCGCCTTCATAGCAGCTCAGTTCTGAATTATATGGTGGTTTCTTTTGACCAATGTTCTCAGATGGGGTGGATTGAGTGTCTTAAGAACCACATCTGCCGCCGTGTTGAATGGCTCCTGTATTGAGAGAGTGTGTAAAAGTAGTTTGAAGTGAAGTTGTTTGATTTAGTTTATACAGCTTTTTTTTTTTTGGTGGTTTTCAGTTGTGTGATGTGGTTAAAACTCCACACTTGGTCTCGGCTGTAGCTGGACAAAGCTAGGCCTTCGTTCAGCCTGTATTCATTCATGACGTAAGCTGAGCGTCGCTTTTTATTTGTCCTGAAACTCGACCCTCTCGCATGCTGCAGGAAGCGGAGAAAATGGTGGCGTACCTCCAGGATAATGCCCTGGATGACGACAGGCTATCGGCAAAGAGCATGGAGAGAGCCAAGCCCGCGGCCTTACCAATGGCGCACGAGGCGGCGCTGAAGTGGTTTTACAAGGACCCTCAGGGAGAGATACAAGGTACGTGTGAACGCACAGACAAGTCCGTGAGTTTGTATGTGACTGCAGCTCGTCACGTCCTCGGTGACCGCCTTCAATGGCCAACTATGGCTCCATCAGTGATTTCCTTAGAATTCAAATCCACATGATCATGGTTGAATTGCAAATGCACTGCTTTCATGAGGCGCTCCAAAAGTCATTGTATTCAGTTTCTATTTAAATAAAACTGATACAATAAACCACAGCTGGCTCAACAAGAGGATACACTGTTTTCTGTTTTATCGTTCAGTTTACTTCATTTTTCTGTGCATCAAGGAGGCCTTTCTTATGTTTTAATAACCATATTTTCATACATAAACAGCACAGAATAGATGACTGATTCCTCATAATATCTAGATTTCTGCTGCTCACCTCGCAGGACACTGCCGGTTGTGTTGGGGAGCTGGGAGTCGATAACGGTGTTGGTTTGTGTTGTAGGTCCCTTCACAAACCAGGAGATGGTGGAATGGTTCCAGGCGGGCTACTTCACCATGACCCTGCTGGTGAAGAGGGGCTGTGACGAGGTCTTCCAGCCCCTGGGGGAGATCGTGAAGATGTGGGGGCGGGTTCCCTTCGCACCTGGACCCTCCCCTCCGCCTCTACTGGTATGTATTGTGACAGATGCATTGTATCAGGCATGCCTTGAGGTCCGAGTCTCTCTGCATCTTGACGCTTTTGGCTCAAGCTCAAGATTGCCTCGGAGGCGAAATAGGTTTACAAAGACCAGTATGTGCCTTCTGATGTCAGAGATCTAAAAAGTGTCTAAAGTCGCTTCATAACCAGGGTGGCAATGCAGGAGTGGCCTAAGGAGGAGGTCAGCTGATACCATGAGGCATGTTGAGGTGTTAGTGGTTTCTAAGGCAGCTTTGTCTCAGAGTGGCTGCGTTTCTGTTCTCAGGGAGACCTGGACCAGGAGCGGCTGAAGAGGCAGCAGGAGCTCACTGCCCTCAATCTGTACCAGCTGCAGCAACTCCAGTACCAGTACCTCCTCAGGTGGGGCATGTCTCTGTCCAAATCGTTTGCAACATCTGTGTCACGGTCATTACTCGAGTTATCACTCCTTCTTCACTTTTAACCATTTATATAGTAAAACCGCCCAGGCTTGAGGTAAACCAAGAATGGTATAACGTGCAAGGGGCTGGGACAGGGAAGCCACTGAAATCTCTGAAGGATGCTGTTATAGGCCAAGTAGAGTTGATTTACATACCAGTGCTTACCAGATCTCGCGAGACTCGGGTTTTGCCCACAATGACTCCGTATTATACAAGGATGTCAAATCGATAGCTCGAAAACCAGGTTGTGTGTTGTAACACTATTGGATTTTGACTAATCTCAGGCAGAGGTTATCCAAGGTGTTGCTGGAAGGCCCCGGTAATTGATGAGGTTCACGGTCGACGGTAGCTTTCCTTCTCGCAAGCATTTTCTGTTCCCCCGACATTTTGACAACTTCTGACATGTTGCTTTAATGTGAAGGTTGCCCTTTTCTATGGGCCTCCTTCCCTCAGTTTGAATCCTCTCCATGTGAATGCAGACCACTGTGTGCAGCTCAGCACACAGAGAGTGCAGGTCTATGCCGTCCTGTGTGGCTCAATCTCCGTGTCCGTGCCCTCTCTCCAGGCAGCAGTATGCCCAGGCATTGGCGCAGCAGCAGAAGGCCGCAGCCCTTGGCACCCCCCAGCAGCAGCAGCAGCAACAACAGCAGCTCACCCTCCTGCTACAGCAGTACCAGGCCTTAAAGATGAGGTACAACCAAGGGCTGCCATTTCTTTCAACCATTCAAACTCTTTCATTGTCTTTTAGTTATACATGTATTCCTGTGTTTTTTTGTTTTTTAAATGAAACGTTTGTGACCTTTATTCAGTTCAGTCAGTCAGGGGTGGCAGAATAAAGAGCTGGGCAGTTCAGTTCAGAAGCAGGGATGAGTGTCACTGGGAATTCTCAATGTGAACCAAAACAAAAAATAAAAACGTCATCCGACTTCTTCCTGTGTGTCGCAGGACGTCAGAACCAAGTCTGGTGCCTCCCGTGACCAGATCCATGTCTGTACCTGACGCGGGTTCAATATGGGAGCTGCAGAATCCATCCTCGCAGCCTTCAGGTACAACAAACTCCCGACACAGAGATCGGTTGGTCTTTTCGCTACAGTGAAAGTTGAGCGCACTGTACAGAACACACTGCTAGGTCCAAGTCTTTGGTAGAAGCCTTAGTTACACTGTTTCCAGTGTTCGCCTGTGCCAGCAAAACCTTTGTCTGGCATTGATTCACCTGTACTGTCTTTTTGCTGAGCAGATGTACAGCAATCTTATCACCAGTAACCAAGTTAGAATAGTATCAGGGTATTTTGTGACGTACCCTTTGTCCTTCAAACCTGCATTATCACGTACAGCTTGCTAAGGGTCACTCTATAAGTAATATCGGTGGGAGGAATGAAGGATAAGTACAACAATAGGTAAAGAGTTGGGAGGTGGGGGTGTTGCTGTTGCTGAATCTTGGGATAACGTCACTAAAATCAAGTCTGATCAGGGGTTTCCCTTTTCTTAGCTTGTGCTACAAGATTGACTCGAGTTGCTGGTTAAATGCCAGAACCTTTATTTTGCTTTGTTTTTCTTTAGCGTGGGAAGGCGGCAGTGTTTGGGATTTACCTATTGATTCTGTGGTTCAGGCCCCAACTCTTGAGCAAATGCAACAACTGGAAAAAGCAAAGGCTGCTAAGGTAGGCTTCTTGCATACAGTGACTCCAGTAAGGAGCTGTTCACCAGGTCTGCAGTAGTTTAACAGGGTTACTTTAAAGAGGATCTGCAGAATAGGACAAAACTATGAGTCCTAATAACCTATGAACAAAAACGAGTCAAAATCCCCTTTGAACTGTTATCAAGCAAGATTTATTTGAATGTTATTAGATTTTGAATACAAAGTAAATAGTATGTAATGCATGCATAGATTTCTCACTGGCTTGAACTGCAACTATCCATTCATTGTGCAATTGTGCAGTGACACCTCATAGGAATTTAGTTTAACTTTTAGCTAATCGAAGAGTCTTCACTTCTTTTAGACTAATCTTTAATGTTAGTTTACAGATTACTTGTCTTTCTGTGCTCACTGGAGATAAAATGGTACTAAACCGACTGATATAAAAACAGTCTATTCACGTCAGTATTGCATCTATAGACACTGAGCAAATGACGGAGAATAACTTCAGTGTTGGATAATTGTCTGTGCAAAGAGTTTAGCAGCCGACTGCCACACATCCCTGACGGCTGATGAGAATGCTTGTAGAATTAACTTGGTCCGGTCCTGCTGTGACGGTCTGTAATCAAAATGTTCTGTTACATGTGGAGCAGGAAAGGCTAGATGCTGAAATCCGGGTGAAGCGGGAGGAAGAGGAGAGGAAGAGACAGGAGGAGGCTCTGAGGAGGCAGCAGGAGGAGGAGAGGCAGCGGAGGGAGGAAGAGGAGCTGGCACGACGCAAACAGGTGAGAAGCTGTAGTTTTATTCATGTAACCGGCTGATGACACACGCATTCTTCCTCTAGAGTCTAGAAACTAAATGTAATCACACTAAAAGCCATACAACTTAATATTATTCTTTAATAGTCTGTAACCTTAGTGAAATACAGATATAAGCATTGTAACAGTGACTTTTACGACAGTCAATGCAATTATATACAATCCCAGGTACAGGAAGGATTTAGTATAATACAGTTCTTCTGTGTACTATTATTATACCAGCGTCATCTATTCAGATTTCAGTGGTCAGTGAGTTCCAACATAAACGTCTCAAAATAAATTATTTATGAGTATGAAACCTTTGCTTTTGGCAACCAAAAACGCTGTGCAGATTTACACTTCAAAGCAACTAATTCTGACCAGATCATTCACAACAGCACAATTCAGCCTCGTATTTAGAAAGATAAACTAAGGCTATGTAAATTAGAAAAATGTGTAAACCATTGATTACCTGTGTGTCGGTAAACGGCCACCTTCAGACTCCAAGCAAGCAGTAAGAAACACAGTCCTGTTTCCTAACACATGCCGAAGTTCCTCTCCGGATTCCTTCCCTCCAGAGTGGTCATATGAATGCGATATATTTAAGCAATTTATACATGCTATCTCTGCAAGCAGCATTTGTGATTGGTCAGTCTGACAGTCTTAGACTTTGGACACCTCTTCTAGACCCCCTGAGATTACTTATTGGACTGATACTTTCTAATTCTTGGGAATGCACAGGTTCAGCAAGAAAATAAATAATCCTGCCTTTATTTAGTCTTTTTCTTTTTTTAAATTCTTAGTCTGTTTGTTTTATTTGGTAGAGATGGTTGTAAAATGTTACTGATTAGATTTTGAACACTGAAGCTTTGAGACGCTTTTTGTAAAAGCCTGTTTAAAAAAACTAATTGGACAACAAAAAAAGAGTTGGGAGGGTTATCACCTGTCCCTTAGTGTGTCCCTCAATGCATGAGCATGTTTGCAGAGAAGAGAAGTGTTAAAATGTTTATGTTTGGGCTGATGATGCATGTTATAAAACCACAGTGTCCATTGGTATAGTTAATGTCATTTGTTTGAAACTAGTTAAGTGAGTTATATCTGTGAATGTGCATTGCTCTTATCCTTCATGAAACTCACACTTTGAAACACACGCGCGGTGCATTGTGAAAGGGGACTGAGTGCATTGTGTGTGCTCGCGCAGGAGGAGGCGTTGCGACGGCAGCGTGAGCAGGAAGTGGCATTGCGTCGGCAGCGGGAGGAGGAGGAGAGACAGCAGCAGGAGGAAGCTCTCCGGAGACTGGAGGAGAGGAGGAGAGAGGAAGAGGAAAGGCGGCAGAGGGAGGAACTGCTCCGCAAACAGGTGACAGGCCTCAAGGCCGACGCACACCAGTTCCAATGCGCCGTTTGTAGTCCATCATCCAAAAAGTTGTTCGACAATTTGCCCATTAAAGCCGCACGAGATGCACAGCCTGTTGTTCTTGCACTAGTGTGCGACTTGCAAGCTACGCCACTGTTTCTTTACCTCCTCGACCTCCTTTTCTCTGTTTGCTTTGTTGTAGACTTAGACACGCAAATAAGCTTTTCCTTTAATCCACGTCTTCATGTTGCACGTAAAATTGTCCAAAATTGACGCATCACCATCGTGCAACAATGATGGACTCGTCGTGCAAGGAGGCACACCCTCGCTTTTTTCTCTTTTCATGCATGTAAAAATCATATGCATCATCCGATCCAGTGTGCAAAGGCTTTTGCTGTACACAACTACACTGTTTAAAACCCATCCATAGACTTACCTCCACACTCCATAGGGCAGGGAAAGACCATCATAGAGGTAGTGAATGGCCTCGCAAAAATGTATTGTTTGAGTGGTGGAAGAGTTCATCATGTTGGGATCATTAGGCCAAATGTTGGAGAGCTTATAGTGGTGAGAGGGTGAGTCTGAGAGGAGAGGGTTTGGTCCTATAGACGCACGGGGCAGGCACTGAGAGGGGCATGTGGGAAGAGCACCTGAAAGTAGAGAGCACCTGGTGAGTAGAGCACCCAGGAGCAGGCCTGTGCTGGAAACTCATGTTGTGTATGTATGTGTGTGTGTGACAGGAGGAGGAGCGCAGGCAGCAGGAGGAAGAGGTGGCCCGCTGGCAGAGGGAGGAGATGGAAGCCATGCAGAGGATGGAGGAAGAGAAGAGGTTGGAGGAGGAGGCAGCGGCCCGGCAGAGGCTGGAGGAGCAGGAGAGGAAGCACAAGGAGCTGGAGCTGCAGCGGCAGAAGGAGCTGCAGAGGCAGCAGGAGCTCCTGAGACAGAGGCAGCAGCAGCAGGAGGCACTGCGCCGGCTGCAGCAGCAACAGCAGCAGCAACAGATGGCTCAGATGAAGGTCAGAGCAGCGCCGCACCCCACACTGCACTCGCACGGCGGGAGCCAGGGTCTCTCAGTGCGATGCTCCCCTCTCCTGCTGTATTAGGCTAAAGAATAAGAGATTAACCACAATTTAAATGAAACTTAAATGAAACTTAAATGTACACTAAAACACACATCACTTCCATTATATGGGTCTGTTTGTTATATATATATAATATATATATATATATTCCTAAAGGCCAAGAGTTTCAGAACGAGTAGGTGTTGTCTTCCTCTTCTCTCTCCTCCCTGGGTTACTAATCTCCCCTTTCCCAAACAGATAACAAACTCCCCTTTATAGACCAAGCATTTAAAATACCCTGCATCCATTGATCAGGCAAGACACTCTCCCTCACCTCTACCTTTATATCTCCGAAACGGCTCGATCAGCACGGTCTGTTATCTGTTCAGGCACCAGTCGGCGATCCAGGAAGTAGAGAGAACAGCCATCAATATTTTTTTGCCTCCAAATGTTTGCCCTGGAAATTCTATAAAATAACTATTTGTATGTGGATTATATGTCATAAACACTTGACAAGGATATCAGTGTCCCAGTTTACCAGGCCTCTGTGTGTGATGTGTATGAAACGCTATGAATAAAACGGTTCACTGGAAATGAACATGGGTGTAAAGCAACGAGAGCTTGTCATCGAAGTGAATACACAGTTGAAGCTGAGGACACTTAAGTGTAGTTGATGCTGATTTCAGTGACCCTCTCCTGCCTCCCTGTGTTTCAGCTGCCCTCGTCGTCCAAGTGGGGCCAGCAGTCCACGTCCGTGCTATCCCAGACGCAGAACACCCTATCGCTGGCCGAGATCCAGAAACTGGAGGAGGAAAGGGAACGGCAGGCCAGAGAGGAGGTAGGGCTGTCTGAATAACATCAAACCCTTGAGTTGAAGGGATGAGTAGACACTATCTTTGTTCTGGGTTGTTCAGACCTGTCCTGCCCCCCCCCCAGAACTCCCAGCCTTTCGATCTCCTCAGCTGAACTGCTTTTAATCCTACATATGTGTAAATGTGCTGCTCATCCTGTCCTTGCCCCGATGCCGCCCCTGCAGCAGAGACGCCAGCAGCAGGAGCTCATGAAGGTCCTGCAGCAGCAGCAGCAGCAGCAGCAACAGCAGCAGCAGGCGAAGCTCTCGGGCTGGGGCAACGTGGCCAAGCAGCCGGCCGCCACCAAGTCCCTGCTGGAGATCCAGCAGGAGGAGGCCCGGCAGATGCAGATGCAGAAACAGCAGCAGCAGCCGGCGCCGACGTCACAGCAGAACAGAGCCCAGAACAGAGCAGTGAGTCTCGCTTGCCCTCGGGCCCATCTCCTCTCGGGCCTCTGTGTTTTTTTTGTGTGTGCGTTTTTATTAAGCCTTGTTTTGAGGAGCTCGGGTTGATTCTGCTGCCCTCTCTTTTGACACGCTCATTGTGTCCAATTAATGCTGAAGAGAGATTTGGAAGCAGTTTCTCTGCCTGCTGAGGGGAACAGCGTGAGCCCCAGGGCTGGAGAGAGGGGGAGGTGTGCTGGGGATCTGAGACTTAATTAACCCAGGAGCTTTTTTTCCCCCCTTTTATGTTCTCCTTTTTAATTTAAATTTTTCTTCTTTCTGGACACTTAGTCAGAGGGTGTTCTGTGTACCCCGAATTCCTCCAGCACAGCCAGGGCTGCCCCGCAGGTCAGATATGTCCGTCGTCTTGTGGTTGTGATGAAAATGTAATCCTGAAGCTAACATGCTGGTGGCAGGGAAACCATGACACACTAATGTGTGGTTAATAAAAAATAAAAACAATGCAGTCAAAGAAATTGTTATGCCAGTGAAAGATTTGGAGAAGCTCAATGGCTTTCACCCCCTCAGGACTGGTTCACGACGGGCTGGTTTTCAGCTCAGCCCTATGATTTGTTTACCCGGCTGTCTGCAGTCCGTTCTCTCTCCTTTTTTGTGATGCCCTCTCTCTCCCCCTCTCTGTCCACAGCATTCCACGTTACAGAGCAGCCTCAGTAACTCGGTGTGGGGCTCCATCAGCAACAGCGCCCCCCAGTGGAGCTCCGACATGGGCAGCATCTGGGGCAGCCCGGACAGCAAGAACTCCAACATGGGCTTCTGGGACGAGGCTGTGAAGGAGACCCCTCCCCCCACCCGCAACGCCACGGCCAAGAACAACAAGAGCAACGCCAACCTGAGGTAGGCCCCCTCTGCCCTCGCCCGCCGACTCGGTGGGGGGTCATTCTGAAAACAAAAAGGGTATTTCTGCTGTGGGAATAATTCAAACTTACTCGCAAGAGAAAGGAAACCGGAGTCTTTCACATGGTGGAATGACAGCATCAAAACTCAGATCTCAAGATCACCGACGGCCAATTAAATGAACTTACAGAAAGTACTGGAAGTGTATAAACAGTATTGCACAAGAGTTTGACTAAATAATTGGCAGATACCTGTAGAGGAATTTTGTGACGCAAATGGGTGGAAAAACATTGTAGTTCTCTTCATAAAGGTGTATTTGCTTTGAAAGCCTTTTAGTTTCCTTATGCATCACAGTAGAAAAATGCAGGGTTTTCTTGCACGGTTTGCTGTTTTCCAGGTTGTAGCGGTTTTCACATGCAAAAGCTAAGGCTAAACTTAAAATTCAGACGGGCTGTGATTCTCTGAGGGTTTTGATCACACGAACGCTGCGGAGAACCTCTATTTCCCAGTTAGAGCACTTGGCCTGTGATGTCTGTTCTCGGGGCTGATGGCGCTGCCCTTTGTGTCCGTACAGCAACTCGTTTGGCGTGAGCGGGCGGGCCAGCAAGAAAGCGGAGGAGGAGGAGAAGCTGCTGAAACTCTTCCAGGGGGTGAACAAGAGCCAGGATGGCTTTACCCAGTGGTGCGAGCAGATGTTGCACACCCTCAACACCGCCAACAACCTAGATGGTGAGTCCCCTGCACCCTCGGCTTAAAATAGATAACTCGGAAAAGTGTGTACGGGCATTCCGATGCACGAATGTGCGTAATGGAGAAACGGAGTGTAATCTTTCTCTCTCTCTCTCTGCAGTTCCTACCTTTGTTTCTTTCCTGAAAGAGGTGGACTCTCCGTATGAGGTCCACGACTACATCAGAGCCTACCTCGGAGACACGCCTGAGGCCAAGGAATTTGCCAAGCACTTCCTGGAGCGCCGTGCCAAACAGAAAGCCAACCAGCAGCAGCAGCAGCAACAACAACAACAACAGCAGCAGCAGCAGCAGCAGCGCCAACTGCAGCAGCAGCAGCAGCAACAACAGCAAAAACAGCAACAAAAACAGCAGCAGCAGGTCAGTCGTCTCGAGGGTTTGCTCACAATTGAGACCTTCCAGTGCATTCTATGCATTTCCACTAGAGATGCTTCATCCCTTTCATGCCCCGTTGGCTGAATCTCTCCTCTGTTGTCCAGGACTCAGTATGGGGAGTGAATCAGACGGCGGTGCAGTCCATCTTCCAGTCGAATCACTCGACTCTGCAGCCCTCGGCCTTCGAGACGGTGCAGTCGGGCAAGAAGAAGAAAAAACAGAAGATGGTACGAGCCGACCCCAGCCTGCTAGGTAAGGACGGGACGCCGGTCTTGTGCTGGGGGGTTTATCGATGGAAAGTGTCCGAAAATATTTTGAGGCGTTGCTGGAGTTCCTGATTTCCATCCCTCTCTCTTTCCTCGCTCCAGGTTTTTCTGTAAACGCCTCGTCGGAACGATTGAATATGGGCGAAATCGAGACTGTAGAGGACTATTGAGGAACCACAGACTGCCGCCTACCTGTTGACCATTTCCGTTCTGAACAGCTATTGTTTCGTCGCAGCCCTCTCCCAATTGGCCGCGACCCCCTTTAGTTTTATTTTCAGTTGATGGCAGACGGACAACCCCAGCCGGAGCTAACCATTTTTACAGTTTTTTTTCATCCTCCGTTCCTCCGCATCGAACCGGCGGCCGAGTGCAGAACATCGAATGAAACGGGGAAACTTGAAAAGCGCTCTCTGGCTCGTCGGTTGTCATCTAAGAGCTGTGGACCGGGACCCTGCAGGTCTTGTATTTTGGTGTCTAAGCCCTACCTCCCAGCCACTCGAGACAAGACCCCAGAAGGGTAGTTCCAATTACTTGTGGTGCTTCAATCCTAAAACTGCTGCAAGAACGAGAGTGCGGATTGAGATGGGCCATCTCCCTATAGACTATTCTTGTGGGGGTGAAAGAATTATATAGGTTTGGTGAAAGACGTTGGAAAAATAACCCTTTCTGTTCTATTTATTGAAAACTTTTTTTTTTTTTTTTTTTTTTTTTTTTTTTTTAAAACCTTCCTTCTCTGCCAGTTGTTCACGGAAGATTGCTCTTGTGCGATGGAGGATGTCCTGTTTTAAGGGCATGTTCAACTGTTCCCTAGTAGTTATCCATCTCTTGTAAAATACTAGCCTGTTTAAAGAATAAACTTTAAATTCTGCAACTGTATTATAAAATTACACAAAAAAAAAAAAAAAAAATTGGGCTGATTGAGTCATGCATTTTTTTTATTTTATTTTTTCTTTGGTTTATTACTTTGGGGGAGGCAATCGCCTGGTAGGCCGTTTTACAGCAGTTCTCTGCCATTGTATAAATCTATACTCCCATTGTAGGCATGGGTGTGTGCAATTGTATCAATTATTGTTAATTTTCTATCTGCAAATATTTATTTTCCGGAATGGAATAAAGGTTTCATTTTGGAAGACACCTGGACATGTCGTAAATATACCTGGAGCGCTTCTCTGTGTCGGGTCGGTAGGGTGAATTGGACCGAAGGATTTAAAAGTGCCAACGGGGAAGGCGAAGGCGTCTGGAATCGTGGAGTATCGGTTTTCAGTGGCAAGCTGTAGACTTTGTTACCTGTTCGACGGATGTGTGATATGTACCCCTGCGTTCCCTTTATATTCCAAACGCCCTACATTCGATGTCCTTGGCCCACACAAAGCTGTGGAATGTTTTGTATTGGGGAGGACGCCCGCTTGATGGCGACGATTTCTCCGCCTCACTGTGAATGAATGAGATCATTGCAGCCGGTTCTTTATCTGCCGTTAGAAGCGTTTCATCCTTGCAGGAACCCGTTCACAATGGACACTCTCTTTCAATGTAACGGAATAAAACTATGCAGCTCCATCCAAAATATCTCCTCTGTTTCTAATGTGATCAGACCATTCACTAACAGCCACAAGAGCCTTTGAGAGGCAGTTCACAGCTGCGTTCAGAGCCATAAACCTCTCCAAAAGCTGAATCGTAAGGTTTTCAATGGTGTATTCATTCAAAATGTGTTATACTTGAGGTGTTTCTGGAGAGTAATCAATCTGGGCTTGTCTTTTTTTATGTTACTTTGTTTTGCATTTATGAACGCCAGCCCGGTTTCTGTTTAGGTTGCCCCCAGGCCTTCAATCAGACTACATGCATCGCTGTGGTTGGCCGTTATCGACACGGCGTGTGCTGTGATTGAACTCTTGGAGGAGGATGAGTAGATGGTTTGTTCAGGTCTCCCTCACACATTGTGTATAGAAGTCCTGTACTGCCCTTTTCTTGTATGAATGTATTTTATTGACAGCTGCATCTCATGTCAAGTCTCATGTGGTCTTATGAACAACATTTATTAATAGGAATTAATCTGAATCTCCGTTCTATAATCAAACCTGAGGAAATCTGAGTGTTGCATTTGCCTTGGTTCCAATCATTTTCAGTCATCTTCTCTTCACTTCACTTCACTCTCTGTGTTTTTGTTCTGACTGTTAATGTTATGTGCTTGTCACTTCCCGATGAGGACTTGTCTTATGAGGTCTCTGTGAAGATGCCATATTGCGATGGTAAGAGTGTGTCCCTCGGGGAATGCTCTTCCTAGAGACGCCCATAGCCGAGAGGCAAGCATTTCTCTCCAGACCTGGCGAGCAGGAGCAGGGGCTGGTTCACCAGTAGCTGCAGACCAGACTGGGACTCGGCCGCTGCACGAGTACAAGCTGGGGTTAACGTCTCATGGTGCCATGCTTCACAAGATGTCGGCAGGTTTGCGGTCTATTCTCGGCACAGGAATTACATGAATATGAATCATTCTTAAGAAGTGGTTTTGCTGGGTGACGTCCACAGGAATCGGTAAAGGCATCCCAGCGATCAGGGGTTTTGGTGTGACGATTGCCCCGGGTATTGATGTGCTGTGCTAACTTTACTGCGGCCTTATTGAACTGACCGGCACAGTCTCAAGGTAAGATTCAGTAGGGTCGGGTGCGTGCTTGGTGTAGGCTGTTCATCATGGGACATGTGATGAATCCAGTTGCCATTCAGCTGCAGACCAAGTCGCAAATTCATTTTCTTTTCTTCTTGAGGCTGCCCACACACAAGCACTTGACAACTGACAAACCAGAAGAACCCAGGTTTTCAGCCACCTTTCCCAATTTGTGAGCTATTGTCTTCCACGGGCCTAAAGGACTTGTATTCAGAGGCGGTGCAATGACTGTTCGTTCTTAATTTCGTAAGACGGTTGTTTCAATGCATCCATACAGTAATACGCTCATGTGCCAAGGCCAGGCATATAGGCAAGTCTTTGTTCCTTGTATAAACGTTCTCTTCGATTAATCTTGCCGTAAGGATTCTCAGTTTAAGAACAATCTGTTGTTAATAAAGAACTATCTTCCCTTTGTATCAGTCCTCTGTAATCGGCGTTCCTGCTCAATTTTTTTATTTATAGATTTTTTTCACTTTTAAATAGGCTTTTAAAGCTTTTAAGTTATCCATGTGCACACAATCCACAATTACCAGTTTAAAGATCTCTCTATGTTCCACTTCAGGGTTTCGGTTGCTGCTTAGTACGATACAATGTGTATTATTTCTGTCAGGGCTTGTCACTGGTCTCTCTGCAAAGGGGATCTACTACTAAAGTTTTAGTTTTACTTTTTCCCCTCATGGCTGCCATTCCTGCGTCTTTCAGTCTGGAAGAGAGTGTGTGTCAGGGGGCACAGACCTCCTGTCCCAGGACAGAAGGAACCATTAATCTCTCTCTCTCACTCACTGTGCAGGAGGGTTATAGGAGGCAGGCAGACTGTCTGGCTTGCCTGCTCCTGCGAGGGCAGTTTGTGTGCGTGTCTGAGGGTTTTAAGGTGGGTGGGCAGTCAGAGGTGCTGACAAAGTCAGTATTGTGCACACAGTGCCCCCCTCTCTCTCTCTCTCTCTCTCCTTCCTTTTTCTCCTCAGGACAGCCTCCCTTTAACCTCTGCAGGCAGAGCTGTTGAGAGTCCCCTCAGGCTTCACGGAGGAAAGATGGCTTCAAGCAAACCCCAGAGATTCTTCCTGCTCACCCTGCTGGGCCTGTGGATGGCAACGGCCAGGACAGGTAGGGTTGTGGCTCTGTTCTTGTTCGGCTATTTGGCTTTTTGGCGGGGAGGAGGGGGGGAAGGGGCTTGGGGGACTAGAGAGGTTCAGGAGCCATCCCCCCCCCCACACACAAACACACACACACCCCACTCCCCACTCCCTGATTAACACCATAGATTGGGAAGTCATCAACCTAATGGAAAAAAATGATCGCACGTCCTTTTTGACAGAAAACTGAAAGAAATACATTTAAAAGGTGTGGAAATTACCGTTTTGTTAATTTAGCATGCTATATTTGCAGGTTCTACATTTGTGTGTGTGTGTATATGTATGTGTATATGTATATATATATATGTATGTATGTATGTGTGTGTGTATATGTATTATATATATATATATATGTATGTATATATGTATATATGTATATATATGTATGTATGTATATATATATATATATGTGTGTGTGTTTTTTTGATATACAACTGCTTATCAATGCATTACATTAGAAGAAATTTAGACTTAGTGATAGCCATTATCATTTCACTTTGTCTTCATTTTTTATATTTTGTGTTGAGGACATGTTGTATTTAAGTGGAAGTGGACAATGCTGACCTTTTACTGGAGTTTCTAAATGGGGGGTTTTGATTTAAACTTTGAGAGCCTGCTCAATCCCCTCACTGTCTTAGTCTGTGTCTGTAAGTCAGAAAGTTTTCTTGTCTCACAAGTTAAGTGAATGAGTTTCCAAGTCACATACAGTACCGTCTGTAACGCTGCATGGGGATGATGTTGCATTGCTCTTGCAGGGAACAATGCCAAAGCAGGGGAAAGATGTAATGCCAGAACTCGTTAATTTTATCAGGATCTCGCCTTCAAATCCTCTCTCTCTCTCATGCGTGCTCATAGTTTCCCTCCTCGCTAACAAGGAATGTCCCCCCAATTTCAAGTGTTGCCCCAATTTACTCATTCGTTTGCATAGTGAACAATACAATATTGTATAGAGGGGAAAGATGCGCAAATACAGTGAAATAGGATGAATTCAGAGGTTAACCAATCTTATCTTGCATAGCAATGTATTTTTTTTTTTGTTTGTTTGTGTGCAAGACAATTTATTTGTACAAAACACCAGGAATGTTTTTTTTTTTTTTTTTTTTTTTTTTTTTTTTAACCTTGATTTCAGAGTAACGTTCGGAATACTCCCTAAACAGTTCGGTTCTGTTCATGAAGCCGTGCTCAGTCCTCCAGTGGCTCCATGGAAATGTATCGAATCCCAGCCTCCTCAGTGCAGTTCATAATGAAGTTGTAGACAAGGGTGTTTTCAGCCCCACACAGAAGGGTCTACCATGCTAAAGTAAATACATTTTACTAAATCAGACTTCAAATAGCCACCCAAGCAGAGAAGAAGAAAAGGAAAAAATAACTTTTCGCCCCCGGAATCTACGGACAACTTAGTTATCAAAAAGAAATTGTCATGGAAGCTGAAGAGAGCCTATCTTTGAAAATATTTCAGGTGACCTGAATTTATACAGATCTTAGAGACTTGTAGAATTTCAGCTCTGTCCTCCATTTTCACACTGTTTTCACTGGGTATTTGAGCACTTCAAGTCACTTTAAAGTGTTGCAGAATGAAAGTGAAATTGAAAAGTCATTCAGTTTCCAGTCAGAATTATGTCACAGTGAATTCCATTGAAACAGACGTGAGCAAGGCCTGCTTTTCTGAGACCCACTAAGAACATAAGAACATCATGCTCGTTTGGTGTCCATTAATAACTAAGTGATCCAAGGATCCTATGCAGTCTATTTTTTAATGTTCCCAAATTGTCGCTTCAACTGCATCGCTGGGGAGTTTGTTACAATCTGTTGTCAAAATCTGGGTCTCCTGTTTTCTCTTCAGCTTCCCTTACTTGTTGGTACTTCAAATCTCAGTTGAGCATCAAGGAAGCTGATCCGTCTTTGTAGCTCACCAGCTCATCGTTCTATGGTTTCTGAAAACATATAATCCATTGAACTGGGGTATATATTCCATGATTGTACCAAGACTCGAATCAGTATGTGTCTAAACGTTTATGAGTCAGCCCGCTACTTTCCGCATGCAGCCCAACATAAACTGCTGGTCTGTAAGTGTGCCGACTGTGAAATCAATGTATCAATAAAATATGCGAATGGCAAGACTCAATTCAATGAGCCTTTCTTTTCTTTTCAGAGGGCTGAATGATGCTCAGAAATGAAGTGCGGTTTATGGCACGGACTCACTATGGGTCTATTGTAGTGAATCAATACTTCAATTAAAATGTCGAAATCTTTAATCCTCCCAATCACTAGGTCATTGAAGCATTGTATATTTTCTCTTACATGCCACCAGCTGTGTCTATCCAGGCAGTTTTATTCATTAATCATGCAGTGTTACAACCTCGGTAGAGTAAGCAAGAGAGCAAAGGGATTGTTTAGAAACTAGAAATAAATAGTTTGATTGAAACTGTTATGGTTGTGATTTAATCAACTTATTTGCCCTGTTTTTATTAAACTAACTGGGAGGTAAAGAAGACACCCAGTTAGATACACGGGCCTAGGTTGGGGCATCTGTGCTGGGCGTCAGTCGGGTCAGGCAGTGCCTGCGTTTCACCCCAGCAGTTTGCTCGGCTCCACAGCCTGGCTGAACTCTTCTTTCTGCGCCGTGTGAGAAATCCTGATCCAACCGGTTTAGGTGAAGAGACGCACTGGAGCTCTCCCATCTCGGTGGCCCCTGGCCTGCACACAAATGCACATTCAAAGGCTTCAGTCAACTTCCCATCAGCTGTTCGTTCATCAGTTTGTTCCCATGAGTTTGGCCAACCCTTGTGCTCAAATACTCATGTAATCCGGCCCCGTGGATAGTCATCTGGAGAACGGCATGTCTGTGAACGAGGTCACTGCCTTTCTGTGCTATTGTACTGCAGCTCAACCTTGATACCCAGAAGAACTGGGTTTGACAAGAACCAGTTTTTACCAGCAATTTGGGGCTAATATACATCACATGAGCCCCCCTAGTATAAAACATTACACATCTTACATTTGCACATGCTTGACCATATAATTAACTGGTTTGATTGCGGGTTTCATAGGCTAAGTAGGGCGCCTGTGTAACCCTCTCATCATACTGTGCCTTGTCATTGTGTTGCGTGTGTGTACTTTACAAGACATTGAATATTTATTACATTTTATGTAATAGATTAATAAAAGCAAAATATAAATAAAACATTCAAGAAACGGTGCAAATAAAATTGCATCTGTACATCTGTACAACTTCACTTTTTTTCCATTGGCACAAGCCTCCCTCTATGGGTAAGATGTTTATTTGAGCAGAAAGTAATTATTTAAATATAGAAATCAACCCCCTCCCTTTTTTTTTTTTTTAAACCTTTTCGTTTTTAATATATTTTGTGACCTCTGACGTACTTCAGATCTCATGAACTGTCACCAGAATAGACCTGCAAATCTACCGGTGCTGCTTAGTTGACAGCGCCCTCTGAGTATGCACAGAGTAACCCCTCTTCGAGTTGGGTATCTTCAGTGCCGTTGGTGTTTGAATCCTCCGCACTGACTCGTCACCGGCCTTTATTGTGCTACTTTTCTAAACCAGAATCCCTTAACTGTAAAACCTATTAGTTATGTTAATTATACCTTTTCAAGTGTTATCTTCATTAAGTTAATTACATTAGTTAAGAGGAAGTATCTGCCTGTGGGAATTACCTTTTTAAAATAAAAGTACTCAACTTAAACTGCTACTTTTTCCATTGAATTTAAGCAGCATTTAGTCTCACTTTCAAGAACTTCATTGTATAACCCTTTTCAAACCTAGATTTCTGCCAGCAGGGTCCGTGTTCACAGTCTGAGTGTGGAGGTAAGCTGGGTTGAACTGAGATACAGGCCCGGGTTTGGACGTCTGTTCTGGGCGTCAGTCAGGCGTCCGTTTGCTTGGCTCCACAGCCTGGCTGAACTCTTTTCTGTGCTGTATGAGAAATCCTGATCCAACCGGAATTGGGAGAGCTCCACAGTCTCTGCCCCTTCCCCATCTCGGTGGCCCCTGGCCTGCACACAAACACACATTCAAAGGCTGCAGTCAACCTCCCATCAGCTGTTCGTTCTTCAGTTTGTTCCCATAAGTTTGGCCAACCCTTGTGCTCAAATGCTCGTGTCATCTGGAGAACGGCATGTCTGTGAACGAGGTCACTTCTATTGTACTGCAGCTCAACCTTGATACCCAGAAGAACTGGGTTTGACAAGAACCAATTTTTACCAGCAATTTGAGGCTAATACATCTCACAATTCAGTGGGGGCCACTCCATTGCAGACTCCCTGCGCTGTCAGAAATGTTCTTCATCTCCACGGCACTCGATTCCTTAAACTGCACTTGGGGGAGAGCAGTGCTTCACTTCTCATCCGGGCTCAACTGCATATTTTGGTTGTGAAGCTGAAACTTGACAATATATACCTTGATTCACTTTGTTTCCCACAACACAGTGAGCTGTATTTAGGCAGGCTTTGCTGAGTGTAACAATGTAATGTGTGCTAGGTTTGAACTCGGATCTCTGCCTCCCCATCCCTGTCTGTCCATCTCTGTCTTTCTCTGCCTCTCTGTCTGTGTCCTACTCGGTCTCTCTATCTATTTTGGGCACTTTCTGCCTCCCTGTCTCTCTGTCCATCAAACAGGAAGGTCATTGTCTCGAACTCAAGCAAGGTAATGCCAAGATCAAATGGCACCAGTACAGACAATATACCAGACATGAGGGTGTAACTTAATTTGGGTGAAAAAAGGCAGAGGTTGAAGGGGGGGTAAGGTGGACAAACAGAAAAGCATATTTTCAAGTTAAGTGTTTTTCTTTCCACAAGCAACACATTTCCACAGCGTTCATAAACAAGTTTATTTAACACGCATTGACATCTCAGAATTCCTGGCCCTCTGCGTTAGGACATTCTGCCTCTGTTGGCGGCACAAGCAGGGCTTTGTGCCCGGCCAGAGAAGGCCCCTATTGATGGGGAAGCTTGGCAAGGGCCCAGGGAGCAGTACCTGTGGCTTTTCTCAGCACAGGAAATCCATGCTCCACAAAGTAAATACCTATTAGTTTCTCTCCGTGTTAAAAATACTCCTCTGGTCAGTTGAGTTAGACTGAATCAAAATATTAGGCGATGGCTTTATTTTAAGCAGCCGACTGTTCCGATTGCATCCGTCTGATAATTACCATGGTTAAAGAAAAGCTGGGGTTAATTTAGCATTTTAGACCGGTCTTAGGGATTGAGTCTTCATTGTACGTGTCTCAGCTTTTACTAATCAGTTTGCTATCTTTGGCCTTCGTGAGCTGTTCGGGTTTTTTTTGCAGTTATTCTGTCACTGGTGATTCATAGGGCTTACTTTGTTTGTTTGTGTGTTTGTTTGTGTATTTCAGCTCTTCCACTTGAGTTAGTCAGAGATGGGTTTGTAGCGGCCGCCTCATAGCTGCGAATGAGGCGTCAGTGAACAGTAACGCAGCCATTGACACTGACAATGGGCCCCAGATTTGAAGTACTAAAGAAGAAGGTAACACAACATATAGCCTGTACCTGTGCTCTGAATATCAGCTGCCTCATTGTGTTCAGTCCCTTGAATGACACCACAAACCTGTTGTGAAGCCCTATTGACATTGACTCAGCAAAGCTAACGGCAGAATTGCCCGGTAACTATTTTATGATGGTTGCAAAAGGGCGCTATCGGATGGAGATGCGCTGGTTCCTGCTCACGTGTCGTCGTAGTTATTTTTTCTGCACATCTATCCTTTTTAAGAAAGTAGGACCCTAATGCACTGAATGACTTAGGCCTGGACCAAATCAAAACTTGGACCTACTCGCAAACTCAGTATAAATTTTTACCCTGTCGACAATAAAATTACCCATTTGCAATCAGCCAGTAGGTCTAAGTTTAGGTGTGTTTTGGGCCTGAGACGTATTGAAACCCTCAGTGGTGCAGCCTGTCACGGTCCTACAGGTTCCTGCATCGTGCAAGTTAACAGGTCCTGTGAAGGGTGTCTCTTATTGTATAGAGGTGTCTCACACAGTGTAATACAGAACTTCTCCATCTCGGCAGCGGGGAGCTTTAGTTATCATTTTTAACAGTGCCAGCTTCTGGTTATTCCACTACAGAGAATCCAAACATTCTTTAATCTTCTCTGAGCTGTTGTGTTTTCTTTTTATTACTATTTATTCATTTTGGTGTGTGTTCGTCTTTGCTCATTTATACTTAACAACTCCTTTTAAAAATTAACCCCAGTGTCCAGTTCTGTCGGCCTGGAGTTTAAAGTGGGTGAATGATTTGCAGTATAAATGGAAAGGTGAGAAAGCTGTCTTATATGTATTTAAATGCTGTATACCTCATGCTCATGAAACAGGTTTTAAGTGTAGTTGGGGGGGGGGGGCATTCAATTGTACCAAAAGCATTCCACCATCCGCAGTCAATTTATACCAATTCGTTCTGTCATTCTGTATTAATGAATGGGCCACACCTGACAGTAATTCAAAGTGAATTGACGGATGAGTAACATCTGAATGTCATGCACTTCCTCTGAATGCCGGTGTTGCTCACATTACTTGTGCTCAGAGTAATAGACAGGACTACACAATAGGTTTGGGTTGAGGACTGATACACGAGATCAACAATAAAGCCCAGGGGAACGGCGTGAAGTATTCAGCTGTTATTCCTGTGGGATTCATACATTAGGAATTTGCTTCCATTATTCTAAAGTGTTTGCAATTAACACGTCTTGTTGGCTTTCCGTTGCCCTTGACAAGTGAACATTTTCTTGACAGTTTGATAACAAGACAGCAGTTCTCACTTCATTATGTCATAAATATTTATTTAATTTAGTCAGCATCTTCAGAACAGTCTTTCAGGCAGTTTTTAAAATTTAATACAGGTATTTATAGAGATTTTTTTCCCCACCACCACCCCTCGCTCATGTTTGTATGGGGTGCCTGTTTAACCCCCGTAACTAACCCAGGCTTCTGTATGGGAGAGTCCGTTCTGTCCAGCTCTTTGTCTAACAGACAAACAAATGGACAAACCAAGACACAGATGCACCTTTCAGATTCCAGTATAAATATAATTATATTCATAAAAAATAAAAATAAGGTAAAAGGATCTAAGCAAAATAGTGAGGCATTGAGTGTTGTGTTATACAGATTACTGTTTGTGTGTGTGTGTGGAATTGGTTAAAAAGGTAAACTAGAGGAAATGTAGAATCTGTGCCCAAGTCTCAGTGAATGTTTTCCTGGTTTAGAGGAATGAGTAATTAATTAATGTTGGCTTTTCTCAGTATTATATGAATTTCATAAAGAAAATCATCCTATTCTACTTGTATTAAATGCTTAAATGTAATCGTTCTTGAATGGTTGTAAACAAGTGCCATGGGTCGTTTTAGGTGCTGTAAAATTCGTTCTGGTCCAGAACTGGTCAATTCACGTCTTATCATTGAGTTCTCTTTGTTGTTTTCACCACTGGTTTTAAGAGGGAACGAGTCTATGGTACTGATCTGGCTCGTTCTGGCATTCACCCTTCCCCAGATACATATTTTGTATGGCTCCAGATTAAGTTAATTTTCAAGTTCGGTATCTATTTAAGTACTGCGTGCTTTCAACGGAGAGCAGACTAGCAACACGCAATCCCTGACATTAGGAGAGAAAGTCATGAACACAAAACACAAAATAAACAGAATTCCCATTAAGTAACACAGAAACCAATCTAAACGTTGAGGGTACATTTTTAAATAAATACATACATGTAGGACTAAATCAACATTGCAACGTATGTATTCCATACAAAAAATCGTCCACCCAAAGTATCAAAAAATAAACTTTAAATTGGACAATAGTTAGGATGGCAACTTCTAGGCTAGTCTTTCCCGTTCCTTTGCACTGTTCTAACCACATGGTTACACACACACACACACACACATTTATACACAGTCTCTTTAATGGTTCTGTAGTCTCACTTGTTTCCGTTCAGTGTTTATTTTGTCTTTAGCTCAAGTTAATATGTGAATGAGTAAACTTATCAGTGCTTTGTTCTTTTGAGCCTAAACAAACATATTCAGTTGACTTCAGTTGATGAATGCTCATCAGAAATAACATTTTACATTTTAAAAGATTTGCATGTAACAGTTGTGGAGCATGCCAGAGGTCATGTGCAGTGTAGCGGCTGCTTGTTTTGAAGGGCAGTACTGTGATGCACATTCGTACATACATAAGAAAGTGTACAAACGAGCATACTATTCGCCCCATCGTGCTCGTTTGGTGTCCATTAATTACTAAGTGATCCAAGGATGCCATACAGTCTGTTTTTAAATGTTCCCAAATTGGCGATTCAACCACATCGCTGGGGAGTTTGTTCAGATTGTGACGACTCTCTGTGTGAAGAAGTGTCTCCTGTTTTCTGTCTTGAATGCCTTGAAGCCCAATTTCCATTTGTGTCCCCGGGTGCATGTGTCCTTGCTGATCTGGAAAAGCTCCTCTGGTTTGGTTTTGATTGATCAGCAGATTGTATCTGCTGAGCCACCTGTTTTAGGTTGATCTGCAAATTTGAAAAGTTATTTAGCAGTTGTCTTTATCGAAGGTGACATCCGCTATTTGAAAATGACCATCTATCCAATTTAGTACCATCTAAACAGATGTCTTAAATAGGTCTCAAAAGGTATTCCTGCCCATTCTTGTAACACTGTATGCTGGGTTCATATCCTGACTTCTCCCAGTCCAGGGGGAACTCTCTGCTCCGGCTGCTGTGTGGATGTGAAAAGTGTCAAGGTCTCTCCACACAGAGGAGGAATGTAACCAGGAGATGTGAGAAAGCATGGAGGTTATCCGCGATCGGCACTAAATGGTTCCCTTCAACAAAGAGTCCTTTTCACACATAGCAGTTCACTGCTTGCAAAGCAAAACTGAGGAGGGCAGGGGGGGATCCACACCTTCACCTTTGTGATAGAGAGAGCTTTTGAGAGTGTGCTGAAGCGGTGATTTAGTAGTCTAATTTCAGGTGTCTGGTGTTTCCCTAGAGACGGTGGCTGAACCCTCCCCCACTCCACACAGCGAGAACCTGGAGACGACGTCAGGGGCAGGAGCTTATGACATCACCACGAGGTACCCCTTGCGTGACCACACAGATTACGTCATAGAGTACGTGGATACCACCCACTCGATGGACCAGCCGATGGACCACGAGGAAAGTAAGTGCTTGGGGGTGCTGTGATAACCTAATAAATACTAATATCTATATCATGTATAAATGTTTTAGATGGACTTGAACGTCGTCTCCTGACTGTTTTCTCCCGCTGTGTCCCCCTCTGCACAGGTGTGTTGGGCCCCGGCGCCATCGCAGCAATAGTGATCGCCGTGATCCTGGGGGCGTCTGTGCTCATAGCCCTGATCGTCATCACGCTCAAGAAGTTCACCACCGCTTAGAGACCGCAACCAGCCCCCTGCCCTGCCCACCCGACCACCCCACTCCTGACCCAGCCTGCTGGTGCACCGTCCCGCCCCCTCGCACACCCCCGCCCCGCCTCTCAACCCTCTGAAGTCTTTTTCCCCTCAGACCAACTCTCTTGCAGCGGACTACAGTAGAGCCTCGAGGATAACAGAAGCAAGCTAGCGGTTTTCAGAACCCAGCCTCCATATTTAATTTCCGATCTCCGCGGTACTCGGAGGAACAAGAAAGCCTAGATGTGGCTCGGGGGGAAGCTTGAGAAGAAAGTGCTTGGGGTAATGTGAGTTCCAAGCATTTGATATGGTCGCTTGCTTGCATATCCCATCGTTTCGTCACAGTTTTAATTCCTTGCGTTTAGATCAGCCTCCAGCGAGCTGTCTCCAGTTGTCGTTGTAGGAGATTCCATGCTTCATCCCAGCTTGTCTTTCACCTGATTGTGAATGTAGATTGCATTAAACTGGATTCTGGGAGATCATTATCTTTTACTGTCATATAAGCACAAATGGTTAGTCTGTGTACATCCGAGCGAGAGAGAGCGGTTTTTGGAGATGGCAGGTTTGGTTTTATAAGCTCAGGAGAAATCCTGGAAACAACAGCTCAGCAATGACTAGAATCTGTATCCAGGGTGTGTCAACAAAGAGCAAGGTTTACGAACTGAGGCTCTACTGAAATACCATATATATCATTACCCCCCCACCCCACCCTTTATAGAGAAACCTTGTTTTACCTTTTAATGAGAAGAGAGAAAAATGCAGGCATTTCATATAAACTCCTCATAAGATAACAGGGGAACTCTGTGTAAATATTTTAACATTTTAAAATGAGTCTGGAATACGTTTTTTGTTAATTTTGAAGCCTAGTTGGAAAATATAAACATACAAACAGTGCCAGTTTACATGCCAGACAGAAGACAGTTGTTTTATGTAGTAATCATTAATGTAAAGGGGTTTTAAAGTGAGACTAACCAGAAGTATATTTGCTTGTCCTTAGTTATTGATTTATAATGTGTTGTGGTGAAGTTATAGATTTTTAAAATACAACTTACACAAGGAGCTGGCTGTGCGGGGACACTTTCTACCACTGTAGGGTAGAAGTGACTCCAACATGCCACCCTTGAATCACTGACTCCTCAAAAGTGATGTAAACTCCACTGCCATTGTGGTTTCCTTCGTTTTCCAATTGATCATAAAAACACCCTCTGAACTGACTCCCGCCCAGCTGTGTGAAAGTGCATTGTGTTCACAGGGACAATATACTTGTAGAGCACGCTGTGAAGAGACAATCTCGGGCCTGGTTACGTATTTCTTCCGAGTCAGGACAAGGGCATAGAGATCCGTGTCCTCTGAGGAAGGACATGTTACCCGTGTAGCGTTATTCAGTCTCCCAATCCTTTGGTAGGGATCGACAGTCCTTCTATTTGAACCGGGGGGACTGGATTTGATCCAATGAGCTCTGAGTATTCACTTGGAGCATACAACTGAAACCTGAGCTGTATGCTGCTACGTTGCCAAGTGCTCTCTGTGCTTTCCCAGCATGCACCACCTCACAGTGCACATACAGGTAAATAAGTAATCCAGACTTTCCTGGTATCTGCATTTTTGAATTCTCAGACACTTTCAGAGAGTCAGATTCACTCTTAATGTGCTATTGATGGCTCCACAGGGCCTGGGGTTTATGACCTCTGATCTTTGCCATCCAGTTGTTAACAGAATGTGTTTGTTTATGCACAACCATTTGTTCATGCAGCCGTTAAAATGTAATAATATTGACCAATTTGGCCAGCTGCTTCCTTATAGAGTGGGATTTAATGTAGGGTGAAATAATAATTTGAAAAGCCTTTTCCAAGGGTTTCAATGTGAAAGTTTGACACTTTATGCAATTAGTTTTCTTTCCAATAAATATTTAACCTAGCCTGTAGGAATTGTTTTAATTTTAATTTTGATGGAGCCTGTTTGTTTTGTGGTGACCGGTTTTAAAATAAAGTTGTCTGTTTATGGATTGTGTAGTCGCATATGTAATGCACTGCGCAGAGCGATATACACAACGAGGAAAGTCAGCACAGAGATGTGTGGTTTGGTGAGAAGCAGAGAATGAAACCGTAAAACATGGGTTACCAGCGATCACAAGCATAATCTTCCTTTCTTCAAGGAGTTGCAGGCGGATTCAGTAAAAAGAGCCTTTATACCCAGGCTGTTTATAGATCCCCCTTAGGTGTGTGTGCGAGAGCTGATGATAAACGCTCTTGTGCCTTATACAGAAATAGGAGGATGTCAAATAAGAAAAGCTTCTGAAATAAAATTATTGGCCTTGTATTTAATCCTTCTGTAGGGGCTCCTGAGTTTGAGTACTTATGGCGACACGTCAGCTTTTGTGAGGTGACAGCATCCGAAAACGCACCGTTCAGATTATATACACAGGGCCAATTTGCCAGTTATTAAGTGCATCAGAAGCGATCCTTTGATTTGATTTTATGTTATTAATCCCAGATGGAAGGCGAAATGCAGCTGTTTTCTGGGGTAACAAAAGAGACCATTGAAAAGATGTAACACACGAGTTACTCAAAGTCTTGTGATAAGGCGCAAATGTCACCGTCCGTCCACTTCTGTCACTGTCAGAGGTGAGCGTCTCTCTCTCGCTATACATTTCAATCTATATCTTGATAAAACACTGAAACACACAACTACGCATCCATCTCCGCACACACTTGCATAAACGCACACACAAAACCTTTATATGTTTATATACCAAAGGCAGAATGCTAAGATTAGAAGACATGGAAATGTGTGTGTGTGTGTATGTGTGTATATATATATATATATATATATATATATATATACACACTCACCTAAAGGATTATTAGGAACACCTGTTCAATTTCTCATTAATGCAATTATCTAATCAACCAATCACATGGCAGTTGCTTCAATGCATTTAGGGGTGTGGTCCTGGTCAAGACAATCTCCTGAACTCCAAACTGAATGTCTGAATGGGAAAGAAAGGTGATTTAAGCAATTTTGAGCGTGGCATGATTGTTGGTGCCAGACGGGCCGGTCTGAGTATTTCACAATCTGCTCAGTTACTGGGATTTTCACGCACAACCATTTCTAGGGTTTACAAGAATGGTGTGAAAAGGGAAAAACATCCAGTATGCGGCAGTCCTGTGGGCGAAAATGCCTTGTTGATGCTAGAGGTCAGAGGAGAATGGGCCGACTGATTCAAGCTGATAGAAGAGCAATTTTGACTGAAATAACCACTCGTTACAACCGAGGTATGCAGCAAAGCATTCGTGAAGCCACAACACGTACAACCTTGAGGCGGATGGGCTACAACAGCAGAAGACCCCACCGGGTACCACTCATCTCCACTACAAATAGGAAAAAGGCTACAATTTGCACAAGCTCACCAAAATTGGACAGTTGAAGACTGGAAAAATGTTGCCTGGTCTGATGAGTCTCGATTTCTGTTGAGACATTCAGATGGTAGAGTCAGAATTTGGCGTAAACAGAATGAGAACATGGATCCATCATGCCTTGTTACCACTGTGCAGGCTGCTGGTGGTGGTGTAATGGTGTGGGGGATGTTTTCTTGGCACACTTTAGGCCCCTTAGTGCCAATTGGTCATCGTTTAAATGCCACGGCCTACCTGAGCATTGTTTCTGACCATGTCCATCCCTTTATGACCACCATGTACCCATCCTCTGATGGCTACTTCCAGCAGGATAATGCACCATGTCACAAAGGTCGAATCATTTCAAATTGGTTTCTTGAACATGACAATGAGTTCACTGTACTAAACTGGCCCCCACAGTCACCAGATCTCAACCAAATAGAGCATCTTTGGGATGTGGTGGAACGGGAGCTTCGTGCCCTGGATGTGCATCCCACAAATCTCCATCAACTGCAAGATGCTATCCTATCAATATGGGCCAACATTTCTAAAGAATGCTTTCAGCACCTTGTTGAATCAATGCCATGTAGAATTAAGGCAGTTCTGAAGGTTCTGAAGTATTAGTATGGTGTTCCTAATAATCCTTTAGGTGAGTGTGTGTGTGTGTGTGTATATATATTACATTGTTTTTTTTTTAAACATTCCTGTATTTTAAATGTTCTTTTTTATTATTTTCAATAATAAATTACTTTTAAAAATACAAATCTAGGGAGAACTAGAGGCTTAATTCCTTGCAGAAGAGGGTTCTGTTATTCACAAAAGCAATATTATGTTCATTCTTTTTTTACAACACCTTTAACACCTTAGTATACAACACATTATATACAGCTGCTGTGACTCGATCACTCCTGCTCCGGAGTTGAACACATGGGAAGGTCAGGCTGATTTTACACCGTTTTATACTGGGTTGCTGTGTGTATTGTGTGGCTTTTCTATTTTGTTATATTGTAATACTTCATAACTCCTGCAGGTTTGTGTGTGAATTTGCTTCTGTGTTTGAGTGTGTTCTTCACTCCTGAGCCATTTTAACAATAATATACTTTACATTGATATACAAAGATTTTTTTTCTTTTTAAGTTTGAATAAAACATACACACACAAAAAGGATTTTTCTCCCTTGGTTTGTTTTCATGCCACTCACTAGAAATAAACCAAATTCATTCATTTATCAGTATTTTCTTTTTCCTGGTTGGGTTCGTTTGTTGTCGTTCTGTCCAGACAGTGGATTAGCATCTCCAAAGGAGCTGTGGCAGACAGGCCATCCAGGCAGGGAGTGAGGGTTTGGTGGAAAGCTTGCAGGTACCTTGACTTCACTCCACTTCATGGAAAGCGCCCCCCAATCTCGCAGCCTTCTCTGCCCCTCAAGCCTTTTTTAGCTCGAGAAAAGCTGGCCAAGTGTGACGATTATCCAAGAGTACACGGTTGTTTTGAAATATTCCATCTCGCTTTTTACAAGGAAAACTGTTCAATGACCCAGTGCTGTGAGGAACCCAATGACGTTGGTCAACGGAAAACCAATGAACGCAGGTGATTTGGTGATAGTTGATCTCTTCATTTATTTAGATTTTTTGCCTGTGGGAAGGGGCATCTGCCACTGGGGCGGGTGGAGGGGCTTTGCAAGTGTCTCTGGGGTTAGGCAGGTCACTGGTGGCTGCTCCTGAGCCGTCTGCCTTTGGTTCCCACGGTCCGTGCCCCATTGCCTTGGGCTTGCTGGATCCTCTGGCACTCCCTGAGGTTCTGTGCGCGCAGCTCCTGGTTCTGGATCTCCTCCACCACCCTGCTGGGGAACCAGCCCATCTCACTATCGTGCAGCCGTTCGCCCAGCATCCAGCCTGTGAAGGAGAAGCAGAGGGTGATTGAATACATTAAACCCATCCGCAGATTCAGGCCTTGACGTCGAGCTGCACTGAGGCCGTCGAAAGAAGCCAAACCAGCTCTATAGGGTTGGGTTTGCATGGGGACTATAAGTACTTAATGTCAGGCTTTGGGTGATGGTGATGAATTATAAATTTTAGACACAGATAAAGAAAAAAACAACAAAATGTCTCGGTAAGATGATGGGCACCTCGAGCCACCAGAACAGCTTGAATGTTCTTGGCACAGATTCTACGAATCTCTGGACTCTACTGGAGGGATGAACACCATTCCTCCAAAGATACCCCCTAATTTGGGTTTTTGATGGTGGGGGAGAGCACTGTCTAACATGTTGGTCCAGAATCTCCCATAGGTGTTCTATTGGGTTGAGATCTGGTGCCTGTGAAGGCCAACACATATGATTCACATCATTTTCATACTCATCAAACCATTCAGTGACCCTCGTGTCCTGTGGATGGGGCATTGTCATCTTGAAAGAGACCACTCCTATCAGGATAGAAATTATTCACCATAGGATAAAGGTGATCACTCAGAATAGTTTTGTAATTATTTGCGTGCCCCAATAATGACCCCTCTTTCAAAGTCACTTAGATCCTTTCCTCTTGCCATCTTGATCCAAAATCAAGGTCAAATGGCGCTGCTCACCATAGCCACATAGCATGATAGGATGTTAATTGCTTGATTGTATCATGCAGTACACCTGTTTGGAGGCATCTGCGTTCATTATGTTCCTCCACTCATTTGTGCAGGTTTTTCCTTTAATTTGTCACCCATCTGTATATAATTCAATACAGCCATGTATTGAGAGAGGCTGCTAAATATAGATCAATATATATGGATCTGGCTTCTGTTTTCTTCTCCGACCCAATATTTGTATTTATTTATATTGGATCCACTGCAGAGACACCCCCTCTCTCCAGCTCTTCCTCGTGAAAACACAAATGCGTCACACAGCCCCTCTCTCCAGCTCTTCCTCATGAAAACACAAACACGTCACACCCACCATCTTCTGTTTTCTCCAGGACGTTGATGATGTCGGCCATCTCCACCGATAACTCATCATGCTCCTGGGCCATGTATGACAGGATACACTGCACCTGCGGAGAGTCTGGCAAAAGGGCAACACAGCTACAGTTGGCACAGTAACCTGAAATGGGTTTCACCGAGTGCTGTGACAGACTAATATTCCCATGACGCCCTGGGTGCACGTGAAAAAAAAAAAATCTTAATGGGTGTAATTCCTATACTGTACACCCAATTTGAATGTACCTACCCTCAAATTAAAGATCTACACTGAAAGCACATCTTGTTTCCTTTCCAGTCCATTGTGGTGGCGTACAGAGCCAAAATGCTGACGATTGTATCACTGTCCAAATATTTATGGACCTAACTGAAAATGAGAAATATCCCTTGCATTTATAGAAAGCTCTGCATTGACTGTGCGTCGCCTCTCACTCACACAGCTGCCTTTCAGCTTGTCCCTGGCGCACAAATCTGACAGGAGGTGTAGCGCATTGCGGGAGATTGCGCAAAGATATGTGTAATTTCTCTGACAGACGCAGGATAAGTGCACAATGAACTCGAAGCTATAATCCCCTGTGGAATGCAGCCACAGCACTAAAAAAATACATCTATTTATTTTAAAAGAACCCCCTCCCCTGTGACTAACAGTGCAGTGACTAGCACAGGGCACTAAAAAAACGACATGAAACTTTAAATTAGTTTCGAACAGACTCGTTTTCCTATCTGAGGAGAGGCAAAGGAAGTTTGTGTAGCAGGGTTTCCAAAAAAGGGTTTCGACCAGAGCCTTCCCTCGTGGCAGACACAGTGCAGTGCAAGTGGGCCGCTTCCAGATCCACTGCCAGCTTCCCAAACAAGTGGGAATCTCGAGAGTGAGAGAGTAACAGTAGAACCATATGGCTTATCTATCCGCTGTTTGTTTCTCTGCTTTCATATCTAGCTGTCCCTTTGAAACTGTATGGCCCATATATATTAGTAAGGCGGCCTGTCTTTAATGCCTGGTCAAAATATATTAACAACGTACAGTATAGTAAAATCACAAACTCCAAAATCTGTCACCTTATTTAAAATAATAACATTTCAAAATATCAATTTTATATATAGTGGTTTCTATGTCAAATATATGGATGGGAATTGGGATAAGTAATGTCTATGGACAGATTCTTCCATGGATATTATAAGTAGATTTGTATTCTTTGTGGTGTAAAATGCTTTTAATTGATTGCCTCTTGTTGTTTCTGTTTGTCCTGCAAAATGATGGAACCTTATGGTTAGTTCATGTATAAGGTTTGACTTGAAACAGATTTTCCTCCTGTTCAGGTAGAAAATCCTCTGACTGGGGAGGGCAGGTGGGCGGGCAGTGCTCACCTGGCTGATTGGAATTTGAAGTGAGGAATCTGGTTCTGGGGTTGGGAGTCAGGGCATTGATCCACCGCCGTTTTTCCATACTGTGTGTATGAGAGAGAGGAGTCATAAATAAATAAATAAATACACAGTCATAATTGACACAAGATCCTAATCATTATACAATTACTCACACTTAAGCTTTATAGCAAACCTCTCTTAACAACCCATTTCAGCTTTAAGCCACACCTGACCACAATATTCCACATTAGGTGTACACTGGTCATGATATAATGGCCACAATAATTAGCTACCTTCCTTCTATACATTGTGGCACACAGATGAAAGAAACAGATGACTAACATCGGCTATACTGCTGGAAACATCAGCGGAAGTGAAGCATATAATTGTAGTCCTAAATATTACCACCCTGTTGTTCATAACACTGATTCATGTTCAACTATGGCCTAGAAGCCAACCATAACTTTGCCATTCCCTTGATTTGCAAATCACAATGTCGCAACACAAGCGCAGGAGAACGTGGCCCCTCTGACAGCACAATACACTGTGTCTGGGTATTAGTTTGTCATTTATGATCGATGCTTATTTATCAGTGATGAACAAAATGTTCAAAGTCTTGAGAAAATGGGAAAGAGCTGAGTTAAGATCGAGGACTGTTGTCAGCTTGGGACGCCCACTCCTTTGACTTCTGTTGAGTGTCAAACCAAAACTTGCATGGCCCTCCCGTCCCCCTGCATGAGCTGCACGAACACTGTTGATGAAACTAAACAAACTGCCAGATAAATGTTTCAAAGGAAGGCTCACTCACTCGCTGGAGGCTTTAAGCATGTACGTGATGTCCCGCCCATCCTGGTTCTCGATGAGCCGCAGGAGGAAGGCTTTGGCCAGAGTCTGACCCTGGTCCTCCTGCTCCTCGGTGCGCAGAAGGGCCTTCGTGCACGAGTCCAGCACCTGAAACTTCTCCCCACTGTTGAGACACACACATTTATTTTTTTGTGTTTGTGGGGGCTTGCTAACGACACTATTATAGTACATACTATCTCCACTCGAACGTCCTTGAGGACATGTCTCTCTTTCTGTGAGTTCAAGTCACCTTCCTGTTAAACCCCATCACCCAGTTTTACCTTTCAACACAGTCTGTCTTCTCTCATACTGCAATGCTATATAATGGAGAAGATGGAGAGGGACGGGGTGATGCCCACCTGGAGCTCTTCTTGGTGACCAGCAGCAGGTCATTGAACAGGAAGAGGTAGAGCGGCTGGAAGAGCTTGCGGGAGCGCAGGGTCCTGGTGCTCTTGGGGCCGGAGATCTGCTGCAGTTCGCCCCTCTTCAGCAGCCAGCGAGAGTGTGAGATCACCGGCACCGACTGCTCACAGACAACACGACATCACACACTGGCACATTGTAGAGCACAGTACAGTATAGTAAAGCACAGAGATCCATAACCCCCAGAGGCTTGGCCTCCAGTATGGCAGCTACCTTGGATTTGAACTCCAGGGTTTTCTCGATGCTGATGAGCTCCTCTGTGCGGCTCATTTTTCTCACTCCTTCGTTGCATTTCTTGACAATCTGCAGAGACCCACCACACTGATGTTAGCACAACAGGTAACAGGCATGAACTCGGTCAGCCACAGTCAATGGCACAAAGTTTAATGGCCTTGAGCCCAAACCCCAGGGCTCAAAGGAAGCACTTGACCACAACTGGCCCTTCTGAGATGAGCTTGCACTGCTGAAATATTGAACACACACACAAACATCTAATTAAACTATACTATGGCTATAAATAATACAGCTTCAGAAGTACCTAAAAATACTTAAAACACGTCCCCAGGCTCCCCAGAACTGCTGTGCTTGGTGTGGATTGGTGAATCAACATACATAACTCTTATTGCAATAAAGGAAACGATCCAGCTGGCAGTACAATCGCCTGGGCGGACCACTGAAAGGAAAGCAATGATGCAAAATCTCTCCTTGCATCCGAGTACAAGGGGAAATGTGGAGCCCAGTGGCGATCATTACCTTCTCCAGCTCCTGGTGGGCCTGTACTGCGCTGGCCTCTATGTCTGACCCCTCCTCGGCCTTCTTCAAAATGTTCTGCACATCGACAGGGAGCGAGAATCACACATCTGGCCCATTCATATAATGTCAAAATTAGCTTGCTATGTTTTGATGACTTTTGTTCCAATCAAGCTTAATGAAGACATTAAATTAACTCATAATTTGCCTTATCAGAACATTTTAATAATTTTACATGGGTGAACATTTAAAATCGAATAAAATATCATATAGGGAACTGGAATTCTCCAACTGAAAGATGCAAATGCTGAATTCACACAAGGTTTCAAGTCAGTGGGGCCCCAGGGCCAGGCTTGAGGGCCACCAAACGCTTTTCGGCTGTCTCATTGTTCACCTGCACTAACAGCTTGAGTCGTGTGATCCTCTGGAAAGGCAGGATGAGGAAGGAGGTGAAGGAGAGGCCGCGGCATCGGGGCTGATTCTCCAGGGAGGTCATGACATCGCGGAAAGCACTGTTTTCCTGTCTGGGACAAAACACACACATGCTTTATGTGGCTCTATGAGACAAGCTGGGGAAACATACTGTATATATTGAACTGATTGTGAATAGCAAGAATGCAGTACGGGGACAGTAGTGTGAAGGTAACCTATCTGCACGGTTCTAGACATGCAAACCATTACATGGAATTAAAACAATCCGTACGGAAAAGGTTGGAAGGTGTGTGAATATTTCCAGCTCTATTCGGAGTGAAGTGTAAATTTACGTAAGCAAGAGAAGTGTCTGCAAGCTTAACACCATCAGCTAGGTGTCACCTGAGAGCATGGCAGCTGACAAACTTTAATTTGTCTCCTTGTAAACCTAATTTCTCACCGAGCCTTTGAGGTTTGTTGGCATTTAAAACAGCACGAATCAGCAGAAACTCGCTCTTCTGCTTTGCTGTTTGAGGGGGGAATGATGTTTAAAAGCTATTCACGTTCATATGCTCTGCCAACATACTGAGAAGATGGGAGTGACAATTACCGGTAGTGGCAGCCGACGCGATCTTGAATACCTCACAGCATGAGGTAGTTGGGTAATTACAGATTATTGCTGACTTTTCACACGCCCTGTAATTATGTGTCCCCTTGGCTGCTTCCTCCTCACATTTTATCATCAGCCACTGAATTCCAAGCTGTCTGTCTGTGCTGGAGTGGTACTGAGATGGGGACCAGGAAGCGGTGACACTAGTCTTTCTGGTTCAAGTCATGTATCTACGCATTTGTGTCTGCAAAAGTTGACCCCCTCTTGCATCTGTACCATGAAGGTTACGTGAATCTCTCAAAGTTACGGCAACAAAGTAACACAATTACAATGGTCAATTGTTCTATTCTCTGAGCACTTTGACTGTGGTTTTCCTGTACATTTTCTCCATTTACATAAGTGTTATTTGTATTGGGTGTGCTTTTCCAGACTTTCACTAGTTCATTAGTCTGTGCTAATGCCATAGTAGATGTGTCATATAGCCTATAAAATAATATACTCTGGCACCAACTCAAGGCCCTCAACGGTTTTCAATTCCTCTGAACTGTCAATGAGCTAATTTAACTAATTGACCAAGCCCAGGTGTAACAAAGGTAAGGCTTGTAAAACACAGAGAGAACCTGTTGGACCTAAACCGCAAAAGAAGCCAAGCTGTCGGCTGATACCTGTTGCATTTGTTTCTTGATACTCAAAATAGATACACAAACAATAGTGTGACAATCATGCCCTGTCCCAAGCGGTACCCACAATATCCTCCTGTAGGCCTGCTCCTGGTAGTTCTGATTGGACACGTAGGTAACAAACACGTGGAAGTGTTTCTTGGCGTGGTAATCCACGAGGTCACACACATCCAAGATCTTCACACTTTTCTCCACCCGGTTCTCCAGGTCTATTAGAAACCTGCAATAATAATCATCGTCATCCTCACTTTCAGCTTCACAATCAACACATGGATTTGTGCAGAAACCCATCTCTGATTATATTCGTATTGGGAGACACATTTACATTACACCAATCAGCCATAACATTATGACCACCTCCCTAATATTGTGTAGGTCCCACTTTTGCCGCCAAAACAGCCCTGACCCGTCGAGGCATGGACTCCACTAGACCTCTGAAAGTGTGCTGTGTTATCTGGCACCAAGACGTTAGCAGCAGATCCTTTAAGTCCTGTAAGTTGCGAGGTGGAGCCTCCATGGATCGGACTCGTTTGTCCAGCACATCCCACAGATGCTCGATTGGATTGAGATCTGGGGAATTTGGAGGCCAAGTCAACACCTTGAACTCGTGATTCATCAGACCAGGCCACCTTCTTCCATTGCTCCGTGGTCCAGTTCTGATGCTCATGTGCCCATTGTAGACGCTTTCGGCAGTGGACAGGGGTCAGCATGGGCACCCTGACTAGTCTACGGCTACGCAGCCCCATACGCAACAAACTGCGATGCACTGTGTGTTCTGACACCTTTCTATCAGAACCAGCATTAACTTTTTCAGCAATTTGAGCTACAGTAGCTCGTCTGTTAGATCGGACCACACGGGCCAGCCTTCACTCCCCATGTGCATCAGTGAGCCTTGGCCGCCCATGACCCTGTCGCCGGTTCACCGCTTTTCCTTCCTTGGACCACTTTTGATAGGTACTGACCACTGCAGACCGGGAACACCCCACAAGAGCTGCAGTTTTGGACATGCTCTGACCCAGTCGTCTAGCCATCACAATTTGGCCCTTGTCAAAGTCGCTCAGATCCTTACGCTTGCCCATTTTTCCTGCTTCTAACACATCAACTTTGAGGAAAAAATGTTCACTTGCTGTCTAATATATTCCACCCACTGACAGGTGCCATGATAATGATATTATCAGTGTTATTCACTTCACCTGTCAGTGGTCATAATGTTATGGCTGATCGGTGTATATAACAGTTACAATTGGGTCAATTGTGCACGGCCCCTGGCATAGGCTGGGAACCATTAAACTGTAACAGAGTCCTTATACATTTTTGTTTGTTGCTGATCCGAGCCAATCCAAGCCCAGGACCAAGGCCCTTCCCCATCCCAGAATCACTCCTGCCGGGCTGCTCACCTCTCGCTGGCTTTCATCACGTCCTCGATGTTGGAGAAGATGAAGTGCATTTCCGACTGGTTGAGGGTGTTCACCAGGATGGGGTTTCTGAGGAAGTGGGACTCTAGCAGCTCCATGCTCTTGTAGTAGGAAGCCTCCGAAGTGACCAGCTCAAACATTGCCTTGAGGAGGATAAGACAAGACATGGGTAGACAATGAAGCCCCGGTCTGAAGCAGGTGCTAATATAAAGCAGTGCTGCCAGAGTGTGTGGCTTCCTCACCTCCTGCAGGGTGACCTCTCGTGGGCTCATGTTGGCCAGCACACCGCTCTGCCGCACCGGCTCCAGATTCTGCCAGAGGTTAATGCTGCCGTGGGTGCTGTTCCTCAGCTGGAGCTGCATGACGGGAATGGAGGGCATCCCCCCGCCGCCACCCCCCGGCACAGCTGTCCCCATGGCCAGGGCATCACAGCGCCGCCTCTGCTCAATCTCTCGCTGCTTGGATGTATCACGGTACTCCTGATACAAGATCCCTGGAAAAGAGCGGGAAGCCTGTGTTAGGGGACAGAAGTCACTACAAACACAAGGGTCTGTATCCCTGGAGAGGAGACGGGTCCTTGATGGTTGATATAGGCCAAAGGGTCTAGTGCATTCCAGTTTGGGAATTTACATGCTGTAAATTGTGTTATAGACCGTGCACCTTGAATCAAAACGATTAAAAGGATCAAAAGGATCTGAAAAAGTTTTAATAACTAGGTTCATTAAGTCATTGAGAAGTCAAACTGGACTAAAGTCACTGTAGCCCCTCCAGGGAGTGTTTTAGGTGCTGTGGTCTATATTGGGTCAATGGTCAATAGCAAATAACGAATAAAGCCAACATCTTTGCATTGAATCTGAATGTCCTCCTTGCAAACATCCACAATGAATATTGCCCACGTCTTCAAATATTTGTTTACAGTACTTACAAGTCAGGAAAATCTTTTACCCATTTTGATTTTTTTTTTCCACTCAGGCTTCAGTATATTTAAGGCCATGCTTTTTTCTTTTAATTTCAAAGTGCATTTATTTTAAGAGAGTGCACAGTGAGACACAGTGTTTCCTTTCAGGAATAAAGAGGTCATGTGCTTCCCATTTAGTGACCTGTCAGCCTTCTCCCTAGCAGAATGGCATCACATGGATTTGTTTTTTCATTGCACATCTGTTCATTTTTCCAGTGTAAAGGAATCAATTGTTTATTGATTTGTTCATTCATTTTCTTTCTTTTTTGAACGAACTGGGGTGGAGCGCCTGAGGGTGACAGTTGGACATGACAACCTTCAAATGAAGGGAGAGAACAGATCTAGAAAAGGGGGACAAATCTAGTGAGATGTCACATGTCTAAGAGGCAGTTTTACACAATAAGGCCCATCTTATTTTATATGGCCTAGATCATATAGAAATTAAGAGTATCAACCCAGTGGGGTACATTGTGCTCATCACAATGTCAGGAAGGCTCTGATTTAGTTTAGAGCCCACAATACTGGAAATGAGCTTCCCAGGGCCACAGTCATTTACATGTTTGGTAAACTTCACAGCTATAGGATTGTGAGCCACTTACCAACGTTTCCGATAATTCGGATGTTTGGATAGACTGCAGGTCCTTTAGAGGCCTCACCGTTATTCAGCAATCTGCATGTGGAGAAAGATAGAAATGTTTCCCTTCCCCTCGAAGTCCTGATCCATTCTCCCTGGGGTCTGTGGTGCTGCCAGGTTCATAACTGTATGACTGGTTAAAGTATTAGCCATTCAAAGCATTAACTAGCTGGCTGCTGGGATACAATAGGAGCTCCAGTAACTGATAAACATCAGTAATTTCCTACAATTTCTAAAATATCTATATCTATAATATATACATAAGTACATATTTAAACATATACACACATTTAAATTTTTTCACATACATTTTCACATACATTATATCAAATTCCTACAGAGATTATTTTTGTAAGTAATTCCATATTAAATGTTCAAGGAAGACATGATAATTTTCTGTTGTTCTTTGTTCAAATCAGTGATTTTAATTTGTTTAATTTGTTTAATTTAATTTGTTTTGGGGCAATAGTGCAACCTGAATTGTTGGAATACGTGACGCATTGAGAGGAATGTATGAATGTATTTGCATGTATTTAACTAATTCATAAGTAATTTATTGTTCGGATGTTTATTTATTTGAATTTGTAAAATAACATTTTGTGAACAGTAAAACAAACATAGTCATTAATGAAGGTTTTATAGTTCTGAAAATAAAATATGATAGCTGCTTTAATTTTTTTCACATTTCTTTATGCTGCTTTATTTGAGACTTTTTTCACACCACTTTTTGAACTGTGATTGTGACCAACACCTTTTAAGAAAAAATTAATCACATGTCCCTAATAAGTCTCAGTATTATCGGTGTGAATTAAAACATTTTAGTACTGAACAGAGAGTGGAGTGAGCAAACTGTCATCCACAATGTTTTAAACAAACTATCTCACTTGCCAACTACAGGGGTGAGAACTGGATCATTAGCATTGCGCTACTCAGATAAAGTGTTAGAAAGCTTAGTCCTGTCTAGGTAAAATGCGATTTACATAAACCAAAACACACCATCCTAGCAGCCTAAAGCAACATAAGTGTTGTTCCTTATTTACCACCCATTCACACCAAGACAACAGTCCAGGTTTTTCAGGTTTTTCACTGGTTAGTGAAAATGTACTGTTATGTAGAGGAGCTGGGTCGCACACAAAAAAAGTGCATTTCTTTTATTATTGCCTCAAGTCCCTTTTTTCTGAGGTCATTATATGAAAACACTACTACAGCTGGAATTTTGAGTATTCTTTCAGCACCTGTTTTCTAAAAGAAAAAATGGCTAACAAGAGAGGAGTGACTTGAAACAATAACAAAATAAATGTTTTCTTATCGATTGTAGCTCCTATCTTCTATATAACTGTTTTGATCCTTGGTAATGGGTACCACTGATGATGTTCGGGAGGTTTATGCAGCGTTGGACTTATTTTTCTCTTTCCTGAAGACTGCGGTTGTTGAACTCTGCTTACCTTACTGAGATGGGGTCTAAGTCGTTCACGTCCTCGGTTGCCTGGCCATGGTTTGCCTGCTCCTCTAGCCTGCTGTCATGACCTTGAATGGAGCAGGATTCCAGGTTGTCGGAGAGACTTTCCATGTCTGAGTTGTGGCTTCTCGGTCGGCCAGAAGACATGGGCCTCTGTTGCCTGTGGTGAGGGGACACGCTCTTCCCTTGTAACACCTCCTTCAGTTCTGTCACAATGGACGGAGTCTCACTGTGTCTACCAGACTCTCCGTTGCTCTGCAATACCGCTCCAGGTTGGAACGGTGAAGTTGCCCTAAGAGTATTAAGTATACACAACAGTGATAGTGTTGATTTTTCCACTGAGATAATAGCTGGCATTCCACAGACATGGCCATTGGATAACTCCTGTTCAGAACCAGACTGTTCTGTGATTTTTAGGATTCTTTATGTATGTATGTATTTATTTATTTATTAATCAGTTTATTTTTTATTTAAATTCAAAGAAGAAGTGACGTCAGGCCTTGCTTTTCTGGGAATTCATTCTGCTGCCACAGGTATGAGTTATGTCAACATCTTCTGGCACCAGTGCTTCAGCAAACCCCCTTGTGTTTCACTTCCTCATCCACAGTCTGTGTCAGAAGTTGCTGGGCTGGGATCCTGTGAACCTTGGTTTCTGATTTTTACAAATGTTTGAGTATGAGTATGCCTGAATATGTATATATGGTATATTCCATACTGTATGCTTGTTTGCTATGTGTACATGTGCACGTATATATATATATATATATATATATATATATATGTGTGTGTATGTATATGTAAACGTATGTGAATATATAGTCACTAAGGCCAAGGTGTGTGCAGGTTACTGCAGGTTAGTGCGGGTCTCACCTGGGCAGGCGGGGGGACAGAGAGTGTCTCATGGGGGGCGGGGGTCTGAGGGAGGAAGGGGGTCCAGACATCCTGCTGGAGCTAGTGTCGTCGGCTCTCTTCACTGGGACCGCATTGGACTGAGCATCTGCTATCGAGACACAGGCAGTGAGACAAGGTACCCGTGTACATTTACCACAGGTGTTCTCTTCATGGAGGTTTTCAATACTTTTACAGTCCTTTGAGTTCAACATCCCATACACACTGCACTATGGGAAGATGACAGACCAGGGTTTATAGCAGTGTTCAGAAAAGCACAGTGGGGGACTGTTAACTGCACCAAGATCAAACTGCATTTAATTCCTCTGGTTGTCTTCTTTTCCTGTGAACTTGTCACAGTAACAGGGATACATACGCACAAGCTGTGCATGTAAATCTGAACTATCCACACAATGTATGGTTGGTTAAACTAGACTGGTTTGCCAATGAGTTGACTGAACAGTCACCCATTTCATGAAGTGGAAAATAAAATGCTCTGGCAAATGACCATAATCAACAAAAGCAAGTGTCAGTCATTACGGCTGTGTGAAATGAATACAGTAACCGCTGGGCTGTAGTCCTGTAATGCAACGGAATGACCTGGATATGACAAGATCTGCCTCCTCCTGCCAAATCCTAATTGTGGAGGACCCCGGTGTCTGCTTTTGATTTGGGGTCCAACAGAGCCCTGAACTGAACTCCTGATTCTCTCATTCCACCCTTCTCAGTTATTTTCAGGGAAGAGAGGGGTGGGAATTGGAGCTGGCAGACACAGGATGTCCTCCAGGATTACTTTCTGCTTTGTTGTTTCTGTAGCAGGTTTTTTTTCTTTTTGCCTTTTAACGTCTAGCAAAGTGTATCGTTTTACTTCACCAATCTGATCTGCTCTGTGGCACGGCCCCTTCCCATTGCGCCTGACAGGCATATCCAGTTCTGCATGAACTGCAGGCTGTGAAACAACAACACACACATTCTTGGCATAGCAGAGTTGGCCCTCGCAACAGTGACACAACTTTCCTTCCCAGCGCCGAGTCACAAGAGCTGCGGCTTTGCTTGCCTTCTCCCCCTGCCGCCCGCGCTCGCCCCAGTGGGCAGGCCTGCCACTGCTGATATTCCTCTACAGAGAGGCATCACTCCATGCACGTGATTGTGTGCTCACATTTGAGTGCCCAACAAGTGGAAGCATTAGCAAATGCTGAAATGTCCTCTTTGTTTTAATTCTGGAAGAAAAGCAAACATACAGGAAACTTTGGTTGAAGAAAATCAATGTGGAATTTCAGACGCTACTGAATACCCATCATTTCCTTTTAGAGTTTGGTTTAGCTTTTTGTCTTAAAATGTAAATGACAGTAATGAGGGTTATTACTTTCAAACTAGTTTCCCCACAAATCACTATTTAACACCTTTAACTTGTTCAAGATACAAGTTAACCACACCAATGACACCTGCTTTTAAACCCACTGCTCCTCAGTTGCTCACTTGTCCTTGATATTGTGTAGTTGGTAGGATGTGTGTCAAGGAATTATTCTCTATTCTTACTAGATGACCCCTGCAAAAGTGCTGATAATAATAATGATAATCAACCATAATGATGATGATGATGATGATGATTATATATCCATCACAACATCATAAATGGGTGAAAATTATAGCCAGATGAATATGCTGCTGCACCACGGATTAATATTGATGACATCTATAGCAGTTAACAAATAATCTTAAGAATATTTTCAAATGAACAAGGATTTAAAATTGCATTACTAACGTACTTACAGAACCTCTTCATGAAAACGTAGTATAAACTTATGCGTTGAAACATGTAAATACCGTATATATGCTCTCATGATGTGATTAAACATCAAAACCTCAGTTTTAGTGTCCAATGCCGGCCCTAGAACATATTGTCTTAATGTCTGTCATTTCAAAGGTTGCTATCGATCATCACATAATATTGCACAGATTGCTTATTACGTGTTACAGATGTAACCCTATTTTAAAGTGTTACACATTTTGAAATCTTCCACTGTCTCTAATTTAGCAAATTATTGGCTCGGGTTAAGGTGCCAGTTAAGTCACTGTGTGCTCAGTGAAAAAAAAAAAGACAAAAAAAAAAAAGCCCAGGTCATTAGGAAGCAGTTAGCACTAAATAGCCCTTTTACAAGTAACTATCAGATGTCAGAAGCAGTTCTCATGCAGTCACAGTTCAATGTGTTCCAGTTTTTGTTCTAAGCAGTGATGTAATCCTAATTTTGTTTACAACTTCAAATATCTTCACCTTTTTCTGGTTTTAATTATCCAGTATATACATAATATACATATTTGCAGTAAGAATGGATAATAAAAGCACAAACCACCCAAAAGGAGAGCTACAAACCAGCGTTTTGCTTTTCTTTCTTGATTGCTGTACCTTATTGATCCAAAAACTCCAATGAGATGATTATGTTATCCTACCAAATCCACGACTGTCAAACAACTTGTGTGGAAAAACAATAGACAGACAGTTTAAATATGTGTCGCTGTCCTGCAAGAATGTGTTGGGATGTGTGTCCTGCCCGGCTCCCATTCTGAAACGGTACAGGAATGTAACAATAGGCGGTTCAAGGAACAAGCCAAAGTACAGCCACATACTACCACCTTGATGATAATCTCTCCCTCTATCTGTACTGAACGTGAACATGCTCTACAAACATATCAGTCATCTGAATCTGAAACAATACCTAGTTTCAGTTGTGCATGCTTTTTCCTACTGTATTTCTTAGTCATGCTTTGATGAAAGGATACAGATTTATCTCCTTTTAATCTATTTTAATTCAATTAACTGCCCACTCTATTAATTTAGAGTTCAGATGAAACAACATACACAAGATACAGGAGTACTCCAGGACTAGGGATGAGAACCACAGTTCTTTAAGATTGAAACAGTGTGACAATCCCAACTTTGATGACTGAATTAAGGGGAGCAAGAACAGCCGGTCTTGTCGTGGCTCATTTCCGTTCATAAAAGGCTGTGAGGAAGTCAGTTTCAGCTTCTCAAAGATGCAAACACAAACAAAAGTGTCCAGTAAAGCCTAATGTTGCAATTGTATATTTTGTAGTAAAGATTCCTTTCACTATTTGAATAATAATAGGTAAAACTAAATGTCTGCTCACACCTTCAGCATTCTTTTTCATATTGTCTGGCTTTTTCCCTGTTTTTTTTCAAGAACAATACATTTTCATTCACAAGCTAAGATAAGCTAACATATGACCTATCACATTGCTTAAAAACTCTTAAGGCTATGTGAACTTTGACAGGTTTTCTAGACCCTGTCCCTGTTATGTGATGGGGATATTTGCTGTGTTTATATATAAACAGCAGTACCTACATTCGCACAAAACACACACACACACATAAATGGCTCATTTTATTCCGATGTCTCCCGTGAAATGTATGAAGAATTTGATTTGAAAAGCACTCTTCATTTTGGGTGAAACTAAAAGAAAATCTATTCCAGTTGTTTTATGGCGTATAAATATATGGACACATTTTATGTTCTTGTTTTGAAGACATCCCATTACAGCTTGGAATGGCAAATTGGATACATTATTCTGGAATATAAATCTGTACTTTTACGACAGTACTTTTTAAACATGCATGTTTCACATCAAAATAAAAACAAACAAATAAATAAATAAATAAATAAATAAAAGCATCAGTGCTTGTTTACTTTCTGGCCTAGCATAGTACAGGGTGATGTGCCGGAGCGAATGTTGTGATTATATTGCAGTGGGAACGTGTGAGACTCACTTCCTGATTCACCAACACTATGAGAATGGAGGAGATATTATTTTCCACTACCACTGGTGCCTGCCTGCTGGCCCACCTGCCTGGTCACATGGGAAGAGATTGCTGGTACCTACAGACTAATTAGAAAAACATACCAGACTGCATGCTTTTCAAATTGCTTTGCCCTGACCTATAATGCTGAACTAGTGACCTGAAATAATCTACAGCACCCTTTCAGACTTTTTACCACAACTCTCAGAGTGCTTTCACTGCTCTTTCTATTTGTTTTATTACAGTTGCATTGTGCTCTACTACAATAGTACCATCATTTACCAAGGCAAAGGTTTGTAAGGGCTGCACAACACTATACAGGCAAGAAATTACCTTATAAATCACAGAATGACTCTAGTGTAGTACATTAAGCACCATAAAAGCTGGGTAGGGTTACGATTCTCACGGGCCTGACTCACATGGAAAGCAGTTCTCACCTTCAGAGACCCTCTCCCGCGACACTGCCCTCTCACGGGATGTTGCCCTCTCCCTGCCTGTCTTTCGTCTCATGGACCTGTAGAAGCGTGAGTTTCTCCGGATGGGCACGTGTGTCCTGCCATTGGCCACATCGTCTGCATCGTCCTCATCCTCCTCTTCCTGTTTCTGAGCCTTTGTGGACTGTTGGTCCACGGTGGATTTGGCCTTACTCCACTTAAAGCCGAGCTTTGTGTTCATTGCTTCTGTGATTGAAGTGCCACTCTCAAAAAAAAAAAAAAAAAATCAGGAAACCATTCCTCGGCTGGGCTTCAGGAAAAAGATAAATAATGTTAATGAGCAAACAAAGTCAAAACCATATATCCAGAGTGGTACATGTCTTTCTGATTCCTGCATCTAAAGATCCCCGTCCCCAGATATCCAGTGCAAATGCAGTCCAGGCCCAAGCTGCACCTGAGCACCTGCTGCAGACGCACTGGCCTCTCCTACAGGAACATTACAGTGTCCACACCTGCACCAAACATAACCGAAGAACAGGTAGGGCTCTTGTTGTTAGCAACCCTGAAGTGTCCGTGATAGGCAGTCACGGTTTGCTAATAAGCATTTGCAAAATAACAGCATTTGTTAAAAACAAAAAAAAGTGCACCACCCTGTTTTCAGTCAATACATTCCGCGATTCAGTGAACGCAACCTTGCAACTCCTTTTACATCCTGATAGAAAAACAGAACAACTGGAAAATGGAAAAAAATAAAAACATACCTGTGCTAGCAAGCACTTCACTTTTTAATTTATTTCCAAAGGGTCTGTTTTCTCTCAAAGTCTTTGGTTAGGTTAACACTTCCAGCTTCCCTGTGTATCATCCCTGACCACTGACAGTCAGGCTGGGTCCTTATCTGATGTCAGCTGATGATCAAAGTTCAGCACTGAAACAGGCTGCTTTTCTTTATTACACAAATCAGGGTCAGGCAAAGGAAGAGCAAACCAGTTCCTCTGAACGCCATGCATAAGAATTTCCTCCTAGAATGAACGCACTCAGACAATGTTTCGCTTGCTTGTCTGTTGCCTGGTTGGTTGATTTGCTTTAGGAAGGGGGAAGGCCAAATCCAAATGGTCCTCCAAGCTCCTCCAAATGACCCAAGCTTGAATTCCCTCTTGGCTCAGTCAGGATGATCGAATCCCAGGCTATAGTGTGATTTCTAGATTTCTAATTGAGATGTGTGAGGGAACAGCATCCTGGATGCATTCAATACTTTTATGGCTGCAGTGATCACGCCTCTCAAATTGCTTATCAGACTCTGCCTTTATTGCAGTTGCACCACCCTTTCTTTTCTTATTTTGGTACAGAAGATTGCTTGGCAGTCTTCCCTCTGTTTGACAGATGCGGTCCTTGGCGTGTATGTTTTGTAGGAGGCTGCGGAGGTGACAGGAAAAGCGAACCAGCAAGTTCGGCGAGCAAGACTGCTCCAACGAGTAAAGGACGCACACACACAAAGACGCCCACCATTCAGATCTAGCTGCAGTGGTTCTGCGGGGGGGTGGGAGCCTTTTAGGAAACTCCAGGTTCAAAGGTATAATAAACGAGCTACAGACTGGTTTAACTGGTGAAAGCCTCTGCTCGGAGTACAGGGTGTGTCCTGCAGTCCCAAGAGACTGATTTCAATCTGGGCTGTGTCAGTAGCAGACTGTTGCCTCACACTTGCTAGAGCACTCTGCAGGACTGTAGGTGGCCAAGTCCCCCCATGTGATCCTTGGTTTGTGTAGTAATGAGAATTGGGGTGACTGTTGTCACAGAAACATTTTGAGACCTGGAATTGGGTTGAAGGCACATTTTAGTAGGTGTGGGAGTTAGCTATTCTTACAAACTCTTCACTTAAGACTCAAGACTCGGCACTACATAAGAATTTGGAGTGCATAGGTTATCTTTTTCTTTTATATTCACCATAAAGTGAAAAAAACAGGAAAAAAGGTAGGAGTGACTAGGCATGTCTAGAAAGGAGTGTTATAGATCAACAGCTGATTAACTCAGGGTGGAGTCCACTCTGGTGTTTATTGTGCAAGGTCTGAATAGTAGCCCCAGCAAAAGTACTGTTGATAGTCTGAGAATGACTTTGAGGTCAGAGAAAGCAAGTGGTTGGGTATGTTGTGAAGCCTCTTTTGTTCAAATGGCCTCACGATATTGAGCGAAGAGCAGAGGAGACTTGCATAGAAGTGAGAGCTTGTGATCCACTGTCACCACCTCCCCACTCACACTAACTGGAGGGGTCTTGGTTAGAATAGGGCTGGCAAAATCATATGTGGCAGTACTGGAGCCCCATTTGTTGTATAGGTCTCTTTCAAAAATCCCCAAGAGATCTTGATCTTTCACCAAGTACGTATCTAATCTGTTCAGGTGTGCACAACCTCAGCAGAAGTGAACAGCAAATTCAATTGTGGCTCTTTGAGAATCTAGCTGAGGGACAATCCTGTGTAGTTTCCATGCAACTACATACACCACCTACGCTGGTTGCTTCAGTAGCACACAGAAAGTGGTGTTTGATATATCCCAGCCCTTTTTTCGGTCTGCTTTAGTCTTCACCTGCTATCAGCCTGGAGATCAGATCCCTTGACTGTGTTTAAGGCTGATGTAAAAGGAAAGTACACAATCAAGATCACAAATGATAAAAAAGCTATTCTCATAAATGCCTAACCTACGTGTCAAAGCTTTCCGCCACACGGTACCATTCCCTGACGTTAAAAAATAACTTTGCACTAAGCAGCTCTGTAAAAACTTTCGGCTGCTCATTTAACCCACTTTTATTATTATGCCTTTACAACAGAGGTCCTGAAATACCTAGGCAATCCAGAGCAAAACTCCTGCATAACAAGGTTGTAAACCATTTGATAAATGGATCAATACGGTCATGACATAATTAGACTGCATTGGCTGTACCAAGCACCTGCAATGTAAAGAGAAAGTATTTGAATACCCCTACTATACGCATACAACCAACAAACTGAACTTCAAACAACTAACTGCATTGTTATTATCTAGGCACAATCAGCTCATTCAGCACAGTAGTACATTTATTCAAATGCTTTCATTGGGCTTATAGAAGGGTATTTTGCACTACTAATAAAAACAGATCTGATTAATTAAACAATGCTGCTAAATTGCAGGCCACCTGTTGCGTTTCCGAGTCTCTCCCGGAGACAAACACATTCCTAAGGCCTGCGTCTCAGAGAGCCGAACTGGAGGCTACTTACTGTGACTCCGGAGGAATGAGACACACATGCCTGTACTGACGAACACAGGTAACTGAGAGCGATCTAGAGACAATATTGACTGAAGGCTTGTCAAGATTCTGATGCAGCAACGCATATGAAAGTCTAAAGAAAACATCATACAAAAAATGATTTAGACATTGATTGAGGTTTATTTTCCAGGGAGGTAACCAGGACCGCGATTGGATACAGGTCTTGGATCGGGCCCACAGGAGTCGTGAGAGGAACCTTCCTGCGGTTATTTGCGGTCTTACCTCAAGCAATGACTGTCAATGACTGTCGTTTTCTCTCGTCTTACACAACCGTATAGGAGGTCTGACAAAACAGATCCACACAAGTGATAGCCAAAACATTACATTTAGTTTGATAATTTGATTTATTAAAGTGAAATTATTTTGTCTACATTAAGTGAAAAAGAGATGATTAAGTTACTGGGTATTTTGCAAATATTTTATTCTTATTTTCACTATTATTAATTAATTAATTATTAATTAATTTCTTATTAATTTGATTATGCTAATTTACTTAGCCCATTTTTACATTTTGTTATCTTCACTGATGTATATGTTAAAGAAAATATATACAAGACATTTGCACTACTGGAATCCTTGCTGTAAACTACATTGACTAAGGATATGTCTCCCCCTACTGTAAGTTTGCAATGACTGTGCTGCTAGTTTGCTAAACCCAGAACTTGGTACAAAAGCAGACAGGTTCCGTCTCTTGTTTGACCTGCAGTTGAAAAAGTGTTATCACAATTGATAGCTGAGCTTATCCTAGATAATGCAGTGCAACAGATTTAATCACACCACATATCGGGATGGTTTTTCTAAACTGAATCGCAGACTAAAGAAAGATAACACAGCTAAGACACAGCACATGCAGTTCGATCTAAATACACTGTGTGCAAGTGAGTCTCTTCATTTCGTTTTTGTGTTTACTAAAATCGTATTTTGTGTCATTTCTTGGAAAACGTGTTTAGCACAACAAGTTGCAGAGGGGAATCAGGAATCGGGGGATGCAGAACTGGTCTGCCACAGGACGCTTATGTCATGTAGGGAACACCAGGGGTGATGAACCCAGGTGCAGAGCACAGGAGATAGGTCAGGTGGGGCAAGGAACAACAGGGGCAAAGCAGTATTTGTGGTCGAGAGATCGGGCGAACAGACTGGTCAGGAGAATCCAAAAGTCGGAAGTCAAAAAACAAACACAAGGGACTGGTACACAAGAAGGCTAAACACTGGGATACAAGGCTCAGAAATGTCACTATACAGAGAACAAGACTTCACAATAAGTGACTGCATCAAAGGGAACTAAATAAGTGAAGCAGGGGGAGGCAGGAGATGGAGGAGGGAGTGTAGTCTAATGAGAGTAAAGGGTTGACTGAAGAAGTACACATGGTGACAAGAAATGTTAATTGGATAATTGTACTTGCTGTTGTGGAATGTCAGAAGCTGTGGCTAGAATTCTGGGGAAGATGACCTCTGGTGTTTGACTGGAGAAGTGTGAGGTGAATGCATCACAGCTTAACCTTAACACACAAGATGTGGTAGATCTTAAAGTATGATAAATGATAACCTTTAACTTGGGTTTTGGGGACCCACTGTGCTGATGTTTTTTGTTTCAGTGGAGCTCTGAGGTACTTGATTAAACCTTAATTGAACTAATAATTCTCTTAATTTAACTTCTAAAATAGTTTATCTCACAAAATGATTAATCATTTTATATTTCTCCAACTGTTTAAAATAATTAAAAAGCTCCAGTTAGCCTAATTATTACTTCAGTTAAGGGTTCAATTAAGTAGATGAGAGGATCAAAAAAAGAGGTATAGAGCGTCCCCACGATCAGGGTTGAAAACCACTGCTCTAATGGAATATTTAGGCTTTTGTTTCTTGTAAAGACAATAGGCAACCCCCTCCTGTGACAGGATACTCTCTGACCTACAAAACCGAAAAAAAAACACATTTCATTTCCTGTGTAGGTCACCTGTCCTGACATCAACTGGCCTTGCAGAGAACTGGGGGCATATTTTCCATTGTATGCTGTTGCTATCATTGCACTCAAACTAAGGATGTCTGCTCTGTGCTGTCGATTCATCCACCTTTTGCTCATATCCATCTTTTCCTGTGGAGCTGGTAGGTAACCTTAGGGAAGCCTTTCTCTATATAAAATGCATAGTGCGGTACAACAGTATATGATCAGACTATTGAAGTATGCAAAATGTATTGGGCAATCTGTGGATCAAGCAGATGGGATTATTTTTCTATTTAGCACTCTGCTATTGTCTTGATTCTCAATAATTTTGAATTTAGAGTAGTGAAAAGTAATCTTTAATATGTCATATTTCCACCATGGAGGTGATGTGATGTTTGTAAATCATCTGTAACAGTTCATACATGGCTATATCATGACGAATGTATACTGCACAAAGTACGTCCTTCAATGAGGAGAATTTGGTAGCATTAATTTGGATGGCAAGTGCTACTTCTTACATGACTTATAAACAAATCTATGAGCTCGGAATTATACTATGTATAAATTGTGCATATGTGAAAACAGTGTACAGTTTGTTTATTAACATGCAGTTATTTATGTGTGGATGTCAGTCAGAACCTGGTTAATAATATGCTAACAATACTTTTTGCAACACCTGATCTAAAGTGTTACTGACAATATCAAGGTAATTTCATTTTCAGCCAAAACAATATCTGCCAGGAGTCTTCAGAGCAATGCTAAATTTCGTTTCCTTATACCTAGCACCAACAATGTCATTAAATATATCAAAGGGCTTCTTTGGTTAATCATTAAAATGAGCTGCATTTCCCAATTCATTTTACAGGAAGAGATTTGATTTTTTAAATCTTCATCTGCTGTAGTGTGTTTTATACCCTTACCTCGTTAATATTGCACAATGGTTTTAATAAGGAGAGTGTACTTCGGCACGGTATCTTATGCATATATATGCTGCTGTAGTCGAAAGCAATAAACAGTGTTTTTCGATAATAAAGATTGTTCATTCAACTATACGTGTCCTATTCGTCAATATAATATTTTATTTTTATTTTTGTTATCCTAGTAAACACAGACGACGGAAGTAAAGATACCCTGCTTTTCAAACTTCCGGTTCTTCATGTTTTTCACTTACTTTCTTACCTAACCTTTCTCCATAACAACAACAACAACAACAATAATAATAATAATATGTATTATTATTATTATTATTATTATTATTATTATTAATCATAATACAAATAATTGTGGAATAAATGTGAAACGTGAAAATGTTATCGCAGAGCAGTTTTTCATTTAATTACTTTCTTACTTAACCGTTCTCCGTAATAATAATAATAATAATAATAATAATAATAATAATAATAATAATAATAATAATAACAACTGTGGATTAAATGCCTGTGCTGTTTGTACTGTTTCAGTGGCGCTGTCTGTAAAGGTGCTTGAGGACCCAGTCGTCGGGCGAGTGAACCAGCCGGCCGTTTTGCAGGTGTCCTACAGCGGCGTGCAGTCCGAGCCGTTCCCGCAGATTGTGTGGTCCTTCAACAAGCAGCTGCTGTACAAAGAGGTGCGGCGCTGCCTGCCTGTGTCCCGGGCGGGATGTGAGCCGCTGCGGTTCGCGCTGCCTGCGTACGGGAACAGGACAGCGGTGTCCCTGCGCGGCACGTCCTTGCGCATCGCCCGGCTGCGGCCTGAGGACGCGGGCCAGTACACCGTGAGAGTCACCGCGGTCGACCGGGAGGAAGTTGCCAGAGTCAGCCTGCAGGTCACCGACTCCGGCAGTAAGGGCACTATTAAAGCCTGCCAGGGGAAAGCCATTTTAGCAACTCCCGTGATCTATGGAATTTGTCGTTTTCTTTGAGCATGAGATATGGGTTTGGTTCTTTATCATTGAAGGAATACATTTTGACACTTTTGGACTAGTGTGAAATATTAAGTAACAAATGCAGTGTTAAGCTGTGTTAGATCATGTTTGCTTGGACACTGAGAATAGCACTCCCAGAGGATATAGTTGACATAGTGATTTGCATTCCTGTGTCATATTTATTTGTGTACAACATTTTATGTATCATCTTCTTATTCATATCATTATTTTAAAGCCAGAGGTGGGAGGAAAACCCAAATCCTATATCCATGAAGGACTAGTTTCTGGATAAGGCACCACAATCTAAAGCTGGACTGTAGTCAGTCTGTTCAATTAAAGGGTTAACCTAGGTCATCACTTCATTATTTTGCCATTTTCTTTATGAAACGCCACTTTCTAATTCAAGGTGAGGAATCAACCACCTGGATTTCACCGTCACGGCTGAAAAGCACCACTATCAGAGGTAAATGTGCCATAATTTAATTAATTTGTGGGAGATGTCAGAGAAGTATAGCAGTCTCCCACCCAGCTCCTGGAGAGTCAAGATCTGTGGTGTTGAAATGGAAGTGTGAAAGCGTCTATACAACCTGCTTGACACTGTGCTGTAACCAGGGTCGACCGGGGCAGAGGTGTGAAAGGGCATTATAGCTGAGGATCATATTAATCTTGACTAATTAAGCCAGTAATTGGTTCAGTGATATAAATTAGAGTTTGGTTAGGCTAAAACCCAGAAGATCTAATCTAACTCATTACAAAAAAGCAACGATTGACCGGTTCATATTTTGTTTCCAGCTCTAGATGTTTTGCAGAACCGCACCCTGCCGTATGGATCCAGCTTGGAAATCGCCATTGAAAGCAATGTTTTAGCAGAGGTGCAGTTTAACACGCCCAGCCTCAACAGCTCCACTGTTGTCTGCAGCGTAGAGGCTAATGCGGTGGTCTGGGGGGCTGGGTACGAGGGGAGAGGCAGTGTGCAGGCTGGCGTGTTCACACTGCGCCGTCTGACCACAGGAGATGTGGGCACGTACAGAGCTGTGGATTCCCGGAGGGCAACACTGGCGGTCGTGCATCTCTCTGTGGATGGTAAGTGTGGAGGCCACAGACTAGCTTCTCACAGTGAGGTCTGGCTCAGCCTCGCAGTGGTGCAGGTGTAATAGTTTTTGTTATGGTTTATAACTAGAAGTGATGGGGAACTCCTGACCTTGAGGGCCAGGTTCTTGCAACTTTTCGATGAACCTTTCAATTAGTAACTGATGAATACCTGGAAATAACAGGCAATTTGACTTCATTCACAAATCATTGGTTCAAAAAAGATAATAAGATCTGAGGAGGAACCAAAACCAGAGAACATGGTGGCTCTCTAGGCCCGGAATTGCCCAGCCCTGTGGAAAAGGGAGCAGAGATGCAGTAAAGTATGCAGACCATATAATCACCATGTAAATGTAATATAAACTTTCATAAGTGAAACGATTAAGACTTGGGAGAAATTGTTATGCTTGTCCTTTCCATTGAATAATGACCCAAATAATGTAATTTAAAGCTGGGATGGACCCTGTTAGCCTGGTACACATTTAGGTCTATTGCAGAATTGATTTTAAAATCACTCTTGTACAGAATGAGGTCACTTATCCAGTATTAAGTAATATACAGTTAGGTTCATAAATATTTGGACAGTGAAACAATTGTCATAATTTTGGCTCTGTACGCCACCACAATGGATTTGAAAGGAAACATATGAGATGTGCTTTAAGTGTAGACTTCCATCTTTAATTTGAGGGTAGTTATGTCCAAATTGGGTGAACGGAGTAGCAATTACACCCATTTTTATATGTGGTCCCCCCAATTTTAGGAGCTCAAAAGTAATTGGACAAACTAACATAATCATGAATTAAATTTCAATACTTGGTTGCAAATCCTTTGCAGTCAATGACTGCCTGAAGTCTGGAACCCATAGACATCAGCAGATGCTGGGTTTCTTCTCTGGTGATGCCCTGCCAGGCCTTTAGTTCCTGCTTGTTCTTGGGGCGTTTTGCCTTCAGTTTTGCCATAGAAATTAAAACAAACCAATCAGAGAGATAGCAAAAACATTAGGTGTGGCCAAATCAAATATTTGGTACATTCTTAAAAAGAAAGAACGCACTGTACACTGTATCTAAGTTACATTTGGATGTAACTACCCTCAAATTAAAGATAAAAAGATAATCATACAATTAAGACCATTATTTCATGGTATGAAGTAGATTTAGGCAATCTAGGCCTTGATTGATATAATAAGCCCTGCACTCCAGACAGCATCAGGGAGGGCTGCTGGTTTCTAACAGATGGTATTCAACACAGTGGGTGAAATTATTCTTCGTCTGCTTCAGGGACAGGCAGAGAAAGGATGGCCCTCATTAATAAAGTTCGCCTGGTTCTGGCTGTACTGATACCATGTTTCTACTGCTGTCTCCTCAGAGGGATTTCACATGTGGCTCAAGGTGTGTTTGTTCATTATACCTCTAATAAGACTTGGCACAGAAACACGCTGTTGTCAGTGTTTAGAGGGTTGTTTGCTTGCACTTCAGTTCCTTAATGAACTGTAACAAGGAAGATGTCAAAGAATTTAACCCACAAAGTTAATGCAAGTCATGTCCCTAGAATAACATGTAGTAATGCGCAATGATTGCCACAGACTTGGTTTCAAATATCTCCGTAGAAGTAGACCTCAGATATCTGCTTTTCAGGACATCTGTATTGCCTTGATTTATGTGGAAAATGTACTTATTATATCACCCAGTCCAAGTTCATTTTGACGACTACCTTTCTGGGGCATATCCTCAGCGTTTCATAGAACGACCAGCTGGAGAAAAAGGGAATCATCCTTTCTGTAAAACTCTTGATACTGCAGAGGAGAGTCATGTCAAAGAGATTGTAAAACTTGCAGAGAAGTGCACTTACCCATCACATAGGCTGATGGTCCAGATTCTGCTCCTTGGGCTGAGGGAGGTGTCCACTTTCATCTAGATGGACTCCATGGCCACACCCAAGTCTCAGTCGGCTGTTGTGCCCACCTCCACATCCCAAAATGAATTCCCGAGGTGAAGCCCTGGGAGGCCAGCACACAGATGTACTGGTCAAAGCAGCCTGGCTTGCCGAATCGGTGCCACTCTCCACTGTGTGTCACATCGGTGAGATCTTCTGAAACTGTGAGGCAGGCATAGCTGAGTTTGAGTCACGGGAGCTGAGGGAAATTAAGTTAATCATTTAACGTTTTAAACATGGCACCATTTTAGGAAGTGCCAATCTTTTATTCGGCAAGACCCCAGTTAAACATTAGCCTTAACATCACATGCATTAGAATGAATGTTAATGTTGTTCATACTCTTAATTGAAACAATTTAAATTAACTTTATTTTAGATTTAAAAAAAAAAACACTGTGGAAACCACTGATTTACAGAGTCCTAACTTTGCACCGATCTGAAACAGGTTGCAATCCTTGAGTTGCTGCGAGACAAGGATGTCAGTCACCCAAATTGTTCCCCTGGCTTCTGTACTCACTGTAATCAACCATCTAGCATTTTCTCCCACACTCTGTACTAGCTCAGGTGCTTGGCTTTGTTAATCAGCTCTCCTGGAACCCACTTTGGATCCTGCGCTGTGCATTGGGTTCGTTAGTAACATACACAAATCATTTAAAACATTTCAACATGTGGTTTTACTGTACTTTGCTGTATCTAGGCCTGAATTTAAGAAGTCTAATTTGTACATTATTTCACTCTTTTCAGGTTGACGATCAGAGGAGTGTTCTACTCTTTACTGCTCATCCAGATCCATTTTCTGGCCTGATCTGCAGATTTCTCCAGCAGCCATATCCAGGAAGACATGGTACACTTGACTGGATTTAGCTGAGCTCGACAGGGTGCAATTGAGTCATAAAGGGCCTGCATTGAAAGAACTCTAGAATGTCTAAAATGGAATGAGTTACAAGAGACTCTGTTTTCTCACCTTGGCTGATCATCTCTAGATGGGGTTCAATGTAGAGTTTTAACGTTTACCAACCCCACTCAATCTCCCATCCCCAGGTCATAGGAGAGCTCAAATCCAGCTACACCTATTATATACTATAGCTGCAACTGGCTAGGTTACTGTGAACCAGGCTCCATATTGTACACAGCATAATTTGCCAAGGAACCTGACATATTATGGTTATTATGCTTCTGAAATCCAATCCTCGTGTAGAAAGACTAAGCAATCTAATCAGCAGCACTAGCATTAGCAGTATTCTTCTCGGTAAATGCATAAGCCAATGAAATTGCATTGTGGGTGCCTAAAGTGAATTTGCATCATGTTCTGTATTGAGTTCATTGATCTAAGCTATTTAAGTCCCCTTAAGAAGCCCTTTGTGCTTATTAACGGTATTTCTGTGATTGACTGGACTTTAAACTATTTGCCACTTGCTGTCCTCTCATTAAGAGTTTTATAATAGTAGGGATTATACTATTCAGAAACACTCACTGCACCATTAAAATATAGGTAAGGTGTATGGCTGTTTCTGTGGGAACATGATATTGGATAGATAAATACTATAGAGCATATACAGTCTTTTGTATACTCATATTTTAATAAATATAGGAATAAGATGTTGCTGCTAAATCCAGTTTGATTGCCTTGATTGTGTCTCTCAGGGAAGATATCTTTCTGGTCTGTCCCTCAGTCTTCTCCTGCATGATCTCTCTCATATGTTTTGCTTCCATCTGTAGTGCATTTTTACTGACCTCTTCTTCATGGAGAAAGCGATGAATAGGTTAAAACTCTGTGTATCTGTCTCTGCTTGCTGGGTCTGTTACTGAAACCAAAACAAATATTTTTAAGCATTTGTTTTCTCAACAGCAGAGGGAATGTTTTGAATTGTGAGGCACCACCCATGCCATGTTATTGTCTGGCATAAGTCAGGATCTGATGCACACTAAATCCTCTGCAGGCCTAGAACATGTACAATATCATCTTCAAGGCTGAAAACACTCGAGATCAGCAGTGCCTGCAATGAAAACAAGGCAGAGTAAGGAATAGATTTATGATAATCATCTTACTTCAGTAAATTTGACTGTCACGTCCAACTGATTTTTGAATTCCACATAATCTTCCAGTTTGTATGCACGAGTTTCAGTGAAGTCTTGAGCTGGAACCACATGTGAAAAAAAATGCATGTAATGTGTTGATGTTCAAATAAATGTGAATGCTGTACATTATCAAATTTAAAGTACAGTATTTGATTTAAAAGCTATTTAATATTTAAAATGCATAGGATATATTTTATACACATTTAAGCATGTACTCCATATATTTATTTTATGTAATAAAATTTATTTTATGTAATCGTATCTTTTAAAATCTTTATTATATATATATATATATATATATATATATATATATATACACTCACCTAAAGGATTATTAGGAACACCTGTTCAATTTCTCATTAATGCAATTATCTAACCAACCAATCATATGGCAGTTGCTTCAATGCATTTAGGGGTGTGGTCCTGGTCAAGACAATCTCCTGAACTCCAAACTGAAAGTCTGAATGGGAAAGAAAGGTGATTTAAGCAATTTTGAGCGTGGCATGGTTGTTGGTGCCAGACGGGCCGGTCTGAGTATTTCACAATCTGCTCAGTTACTGGGATTTTCACGCACAACCATTTCTAGGGTTTACAAAGAATGGTGTGAAAAGGGAAAAACATCCAGTATGCGGCAGTCCTGTGGGCGAAAATGCCTTGTTGATGCTAGAGGTCAGAGGAGAATGGGCCGACTGATTCAAGCTGATAGAAGAGCAACTTTGACTGAAATAACCACTCGTTACAACCGAGGTATGCAGCAAAGCATTTGTGAAGCCACAACACGTACAACCTTGAGGCGGATGGGCTACAACAGCAGAAGACCCCACCGGGTACCACTCATCTCCACTACAAATAGGAAAAAGAGGCTACAATTTGCACAAGCTCACCAAAATTGGAGAGTTGTTGCCTGGTCTGATGAGTCTCGATTTCTGTTGAGACATTCAGATGGTAGAGTCAGAATTTGACGTAAACAGAATGAGAACATGGATCCATCATGCCTTGTTACCACTGTGCAGGCTGGTGGTGGTGGTGTAATGGTGTGGGGGATGTTTTCTTGGCACACTTTAGGCCCCTTAGTGCCAATTGGGCATCGATTAAATGCCACGGCCTACCTGAGCATTGTTTCTGACCATGTCCATCCCTTTATGACCACCATGTACCCATCCTCTGATGGCTACTTCCAGCAGGATAATGCACCATGTCACAAAGGTCGAATCATTTCAAATTGGTTTCTTGAACATGACAATGAGTTCACTGTACTAAACTGGTCCCCACAGTCACCAGATCTCAACCCAATAGAGCATCTTTGGGATGTGGTGGAACGGGAGCTTCGTGCCCTGGATGTGCATCCCACAAATCTCCATCAACTGCAAGATGCTATCCTATCAATATGGGCCAACATTTCTAAAGAATGCTTTCAGCACCTTGTTGAATCAATGCCACGTAGAATTAAGTCAGTTCTGAAGGCGAAAGGGGGTCAAACATAGTATTAGTATGGTGTTCCTAATAATCCTTTAGGTGAGTGTATATATATATATATATATATATATGGAGTACAGCCTAAAATATATTTAAAATAAATCCCATATATGTAAAATATAAATTTCTGCAATATATAACATATATAGGTTTGTTCCGAATGGGTTTATTTGTCAAACTTTTTCAAAGTTAATAATCCTGTGTGACTTTCTCCCCATGCGGGTCACGCAGGTCTGCTGGGTTTACTGGACGTGTGTGTCGTAGCTATTGTTTATAGGAAAGTATCATATTTCTGAATGCCAGGTTTGTCATCACCGTTGGATCTTCTGCACACCAGACATTGCAGTGTACGTTTCTTTCTCCAGGTGTTGTCCAAGCAGATTTTACACAAAATATGGCTGCATTTCAGAAGGACAGGTTCTATGATAATTTCGAACCATGCAGGACAAGACAGCTATTCTATATGAGCAACATTCGCTGCCATTGCTTTCAAGAATGTAAAGAAGAAATGACAAATGACTTGTAATGGCCATGCAAGCATTTCTTAATACATTGTTCAATTGATATTAAATGTGAATGTCTTATATTTAAGATGTAAAGCAGTAAAACCTGTACTCCCTGAACAATTACTTGGCCACTCCATATTGGCTCTCAAGCACAAGGAGAAAAATATTAATATTTGTCTTAATCTTAATATATGTTTGTTGTAGTTTGTAAAATTGTAAGTATAGAATTGTTTTCATTGTTTTGTGATGCTGATATGTTATAAAAGAAAAGAAGGGGGTTTGGAGGGGTTATTGTATTTTTTTGTTGTATTTGTGTTGTTGTTCTAACTTCATCTTGACTTCATCTGCATGTTGCTTATTTTGACAAATTTTCATGCAATGTAATGTTTGTAAACTCATCATTATTATTATTATTATTATTATTATTATTATTATTATTATTATTATTATTATTATTATTATTTATTTCTTAGCAGATGTCCTTGTCCAGGGCGACCTTCATATGAATACATATAGAACACGTAATAGTCTTACTTATGGTGTTTATCATGATCATACAATTTATAAATACTCTCAGGTACATACAACTTGTTATACACTGTTTCATTGATATTTAAATAATTTTACTAGTTCAATATCCTGTTGTACAAACTGTTAGTGATTTCATAGCTGTTTGCTAGAATCTATTACAGTGCTCACCTTTCAAGTAAATAATTTTAATCAATTCTGCTTGGCATTAATATTTAAAAGAAAAAGTAATGAACAATTCAGTAATCATATTGACATGGCTACAAACAATCATAATATAAAGTATATACAAATTTAAACTAGGTATTAAAGAAACATTTGATTAAAAAAAATGCTGTATCTTAATATTAAGGTATATGAAAAGATACAGTGAAAACTACTAATCCAAGACATATGTATACCGTTTGTCTCTCCATTTTCACCTTGTTAAATCTCATGCAATAACTAGGAGAGTCAGAGAAGACTGCATTATTATTCATAATCAAAAAGTAAACCCTGTTGTTTACCTAAATACCTGGCATATCGTTTACATAATCTAATAATCAGTTGTCTGCCCACGACTATTCTGTTCTCACTGTGAATATTTAGGCAGGCAGATGGCATGTTTCAGGAGATACAACAAGTCTTAAAAGCCTTATAGTAACCTAGAAGCGAAATAAAGTAGTCCTTCAGTAAACTTATTAGTGACAGTAGACAGCAGTGTTCTTTAAATCCCATCCTCAAGGGGGTGGACCTGAGCTCTTAATGAGTTCATCAGAACTAATTATTCAATTAACTGAACTGGTTAACCCATCATTCTTCGGCCTAATGCAGGTGATGCATTGAAGGGATCACTTGAGGATCTACTTTGGCCCACTAAGGAGATGAGACCACAGACCAACGAGAGTGTTGGTGCTCATGTGGCATGGTGTCATTCTGCACTGTAGGGACCGTTGTGTTTGATCCCTGGTGTCATAGTCCAGCTTGGGCCTCCCCATCTGTGTCCTGGGAACCTGCCTGATGGAGACTGCCCCCCCCCGTGCCACTGTCTGCCGTCCTCCTCCTCTCCAGCTCCTTCTCATACTTCTGCAGTTGTTCCCAGAACCCTTTGTTGGGCTCCACCACTGAGCGCGCCGTCTTCACAGCCTGCAGAGAAGGACCGTTAGAATCAGAACTCAGAACCCGGAACTCAGAACCAGCAGTTTGTGTCTGAATTCCTACAGATAGTCCGGGCATTTTCATCTACTCATATATTTAACAGTCAATGTCTTTATTTTTTTAAAACACTTTACAACATCTGAGTGTTAAAAAGTTAATAACTAACTCAACCTCAACCTCAGTTCATTACATGCATTGGTTGAATTGGATCTCTCCCCTGCAAGAAATACGGGAGAAATTATAGTAGCTTTTTGAGAGAAGGGGTCCAATTATGGGCAGTGTTGTATCCACCATAGATACAATTTCTGCCTAATTTGAATGTATTCGTAAAACATTTTCATGGCTGAGCACCACCCACTTGGGGAATCTCGGAGGTGCCCCCTGAGCAGCTATTTGCCAGCGCTCACCTGGAAGGCCTGTGACAGTGAGAGGCCCTGGTGCTTCATGAGGTAGGCCATGCAGATGGAGGCGGAGCGGCTGCGCCCGTTCTTGCAGTACACCACACTGCGCCCTCCCCCGCTGGCGGCGCTGTGGATGGCGTCGGCGCAGCGGTCGAAGTGGCGGTAGAGGTTCTCGGCTGGGTCGTCGTACACAGGCACGCGCAGGGTGCTGACCCGGGCGCTGGGGAAGGGCTGCTGCACTGACACGTTAATGCACAGCGTGATGCCCTCCTGTCTGATGAGCTCGTCGCTGCAGGCCGACCTGGCATTGCTGATGAGCAACGAGTCGGTGATCTTACACAACTTGAGCATTCCCTGTCTGGCACAGCCTCGCTCGCTCACACTGACCCAGGTCAACACTTTAAAAAAAAAAAAAAGGCTCTTGGCTGGGAAAGCTCCCTGCAGTGATATTAGCTGAACTGATCCTGCTCACAGAGGAAAGTGATCAATCTTTGGCTGCTCCTGTGTTGTTGTAGCTCCCTGGACCACTCCGGCGAGCTGCGTGTGTCCGAGGGTGTGTGTGTGAGAGAGGGTATGATAGTGAGACTCCTCTGCTATATTTACAGTGTGGTGCAGTCCATCGTGGCACACAGGTTTCCCCAGGTCCTAGTACTCATCCTGCAAGGCTCTTGCACGCTTTCCTGTTGTGGTGCATTAAAAATTGAAAAAAGTGTTCATTATAAAAGGTGCAGTAGGACGAATGGATTCTGCTGGCTGAAGAAGACAAATGGGTGCTTTAGGAGACTGCAGTTCCTGGCAGAGAGAGTTACGTCACAGGACACAAGTAATAGAATGAAAACCTTTTACATCCTAGTGCTGCAAACCCTTAATCACTTCTATTAAGTAGCATGCTGCAGTAAAACCTGTCCATGATGAATAAACGAACACATATATTCATCAAAGGTCTTTTCAGATCTCTAGGTAATTAGGCTTACGTACATTCATCTCCAAGAGCTTCTTTAAGATCTCCGCAATCAATAACAGAATTGGAGCCTGTCATCGCAATCTCTTTTGAGGAACACATAATATGTACATGCATATTAAAAAGCTGTTACTAACCCTCAGATCTCTGTAGATTTCTTTAAGATAATTAAACATTTCTGTGGAACATCAGCGCAGCAGTCTGAGCAAATCTTACTTCTGAGTCACTCCATGATTGAAATGGGAGTGAAGGAAAGTAAGGAAAAATATTAAAGTGAGAAAGAGAGAGAGCAGCAGTAGGTCTCTGTAAGCCTGGGCCTGACCTTGTGTAATGTGATTGCCAGGCCGTCCACTGCTCCCTCCCACTTGGGTAGCCGTGCTGCAGGTCTTCAGACTATTTATAGCTCTGCCGAGAAGCAGCTGCGTCGACAATATTCTGTGGGTTTGGAAGAGGTTTATCCCCTTTAGTGAAACACAGTACAATCATTTAACAAAGTGAGACTGATATGAGCCCACATGAAATTCCAGCAGTATTTGCACATTTTATGTTAAGTTGTTTTATTTTTGTATTAAATGTGATGCTCTTTTGTTGTTTTTTAAACATGCTCATATTGCTGAGTGCTTTGCAGAAAGGTAATGGAACTGTACCCGTCTGTCTGTCTGTTGGTCTGTTTATCTATCTATCTATCTGTCTGTGTGTGACTGCTTGCCTCTCTGCCTGAATACCCTGCTGGAATTCTGTGTACCTTCAATGAAACCTGAAATTCAGCCTGGCTCCAGCATGGAAGTGTGTGTAAAGTTGGTGCTTAATCAGTAACAAATGGAGAATAATAGTAAGAGAGAGAGATTGGTTTTAATATTAATAATAATAATAATTTCCATAATCCTGGAAAGTCTCACTATATGGAATAATCAGCTATTGCCACCTCATGACAGGAAGTGCATTAGCCAGATGATGCAGGTGTATTTTTCTGTTTCTGTTAGTATGCATCAATAGCATACAACATTTACAGATCATTCTAAATAAGCAATGCTACAATTTATTCAGACAATATAAATCAGTATTTTGAGAATCTGCTCATTCAAATGGGACTGATAATGGCTGATAATGTCCATTCAATGGTTGATACCATATGTATCGGGTGGTCCTTTTCTCAGGAACAATGTTTGAACATTCCTCCACACAGAACCCCTCCAACTCCTCAAGGTTATGTGGTTTGTTTTTGTTATTTGTTTGTTTGTTTCTTGTTTTCTGCAGTTCATACCGCAAATTGTTTGTTGGATTGAGGTCTGAGGAATGTGAAGGCAAAGAACATTGATGCACTCCCATTACAATTTGGTCATAGGCTTGGATGAGTGCTTGGGATTTGATTTGCAACCATGCTTGATATCCTTTATAGAGATAATGTCAGGTTGTTTGGCTAAAATATCCTGGTATATTTTGGGATCCATTCATCCGTTTACTATGGGTATCAGAACAAGGATGCAAAGAGTCGCAAAGCAAATTCGATCTGCATCCATATTTCATGGGGGATATGATTTAATTCTCAATATAAGCTTAGAATATTTTGTTTTGCATCAATATATATTGCTGATCTGTGTATCCAAAAAGTTAATTTTCTGTTTCATCCATCCACAAAACATGGTCACATTTGACTTTAAAGTAATTCAAATGCTTTTGGGTGGAAGTTCGGGCCTTTTCATTCATACTAAACATTTTGTATTTAGAAATCTATTTGGTTATTTTTTAAGTTATGCTACTGATGGATACAATATCGATTGTATTAAAAATAAAGTGTGTATTTTCACCTGCATTTTCTTTCTGGGAAACTGTTGCTGGGAAATTGATTTACCACAAGTTATTCAAAGTGATTATACTGAATATGTGGATTTCACTCAGGAGTTAAAAGGAATGTGCTAACATTACACTGAGTGGTATCTATCCAGACATTTCTGAGGGACTTTATGGCTTAATTCTGGGCACCTTCAGGGTTTACTATGTCCCATTATTAGTCTATGTTACAATCTCTAACATGGTTGTCAAATTTATAGAGAGCACAATGATGTCTAAATACTTTCCCATGGATAATAACTTATAATTTGAAAACTATACTATGTATCAATCGGTAATTAAAATACACTTAAAAACTGCAGGACCTTGGTCTTTTAGAACTGGGTTGATTTCCCCTCACTAATATGGTGGAAACATGTTAAGTAAATCTAGCACCAAGTTCTTAAATTGATATTCCACACGCAGTTATAGTGTTACCGAAAATGATCACTCAACATTCACGTTATAATTAAATAAAATATGAATTACATTATAGTTATATTATAATTTTAAACTTTTCTTTTTTGGAAGGGTTTAGTAAATGGTTCAAATCCTGTTCAGTATTTTGAGACTGCCGTTGCCGAACACTTGCGTGCGTGATAGCGTCACTTTCTCCCGCCGCGTGCGTCTTGACGTCATACGGCGCAGGCGCACCGAGCAACGAGATGGAGGCCTTTCGGTAATTAAGAGAAGGGGAAAAAAACGCGGAGAGAAAGAGGCCGAGAAACTTCTACAATACCGCGTCCAAAAGGGCCACTTCACCGAGAGGGGAGCTCGGTTAGCAGGGGGAAGGGTGTGGGAATCCGCCCGTGGACACGACTGGATATATAGTGGGTGAGTGGTGTAGGACTGCGGCGAGGCGCACAAGAAAGCACAGTCCAACTTGGGCCCGGCGCCATTTAAATTGCCATTTCAGAGAATAAACAACAGCGTTTCTCTGTGAGGGAAGTCGAGGAGGGCGACAGCACGCTGGGTACCCGTGGTGTAAAGCCTTAATAATTTACAGGTACACAAAATACATGTGATGTAGATCTATTTTTGTCCGACCAACTCGCGTGTTTGCTGGCATCGATGTGTGTTGTTAATGTACAGGGTGTTTTCTCGCCTTTAACCTGGTACTAATACCCCGCCACCGCGAAAACACGGCTCAGACTAAACCGGTCTTGCTCTTGAATCCAAACCCTGGCGTGATGCATCCTGACGATGTGGATGAATTGAATGTGTGCCGTTCAGGCGTCGTGGGTTAAATTCAGCTAAGCATGCGTGGGTCCGCTTGGGGGGATTTCTTGCATTTTGCTGCAGTTACTTTGTGGGATCCCTTGGTGCTCTATTGGCATCTTTGGTAGACGTGCTTCCTGGAATATGCGTCCCTTTATTAATCAGATAAGCGGATTTAACTCTATTGTGTAAAAACCTCTTATTCGTGCGTGACATTTATTATTTCATACACTCGTGTGCGCGTTTGCATTAGACACGGATGAGAGTTATACAATCTCACTCATTTCCACAGGTGGCAAAGCGTGAGGAAATCCTACTCTGCACGCTGGAGTGAAAGAGCGGCTCCCTTGCGCACCGTGCAATATTAAAGCTACTTACAACGTCAGGTCCTTTGAACTGGTTGATTACATGAACCTGTGGAATTTCAGATGGGAATTTACGTCATAGCTGAACATAAACAAAAATAAATCCTCAATACAATATTTGTAATATCGAATTCATATTAATTGAATTCTGAATAAACCTCGGGGGACCAGCAAGTCTAGAAAATATGAAAATTAACATAAGATAGTATGTCAGTGATGCTTTTTACAGTAGGATAGCACATGCTTAGGCCCAGTGTGTGTGTATTGTTTAAATTAGTGAGATCAGGTAGTATTCAAATGCATTGACATATCAGGGTTTTATTTTGCTCAGGTAGTGGCTGTGCTACTCATTTATAATGAATTATAACTTATTGGATAGTGTTTTGCTGTTGTGCCTTTGAACAAGGTACTTTACATAGCTTTTTCCAGTTAAAACCAGCTGCATTAATGTGTAATTGTGTGTGTGTGTGTGTATATATATATATATATAGTGATTGTGTGATTGTAACCCTAAGTCACCCTGGATAAGGGTGTCTAAGAAATGTTGCATAGATCTACCTATTCTCTCAGTTCACTATTGTTTTACTTAGTAGATTGGTCTAGTGCCACCCCAGCCATATACTGTAGTGTTTCTGAGTAGGGCTCACACAACCTCCTGCTTGGCATTGAATTTAGGAAATCTAAGGATATCGTACATAGTTAAACATTTTCTAAAGACATGTTTAGTTCTGTGGTATTATATGTTCACCTTTTTATAGATGGATTTCCTCCAAGCAGTTTTCCTTCAAATGTTTTGTACCATTTGTAAATTATTTTCCTATGTATCCACCCATACTTACTCACAAATACCCTAAATGTTTTTCTTCTCTCGTTGCTTTACATAAATAAAGGTTTATGTGGTTAGTACTGTAAAATACTTATGCACTCCCTTTATGGGAAGTTGTATAGTAGTGATGATTAGTATTTGAGTTAAAACTATGGTGGCCCTCAAGTGCAAAACCAGTTTGAAAACAAAAAGGATAACAAGAACCTAAACAAAAATCGGATCAAAGTGGAAGTTGATTCTCTGGGTGTAAATTGCATCACCAATAAACTGGCACTGGAGGAAAGGGAACAACATTAATTCATTATTGTACACTTAAAAAGGAATTTATGTGAAATATTCACCAGAGGCTTATACTTTCAGCTTCCCTTTGCTCCAGCTCTTCCGATGAGGTCATTTCTGCTCTGAGAATCAGCTTCTTTTTTTTTCAGATTTCTGTTTCTATCCTGATGTTTGAGTCTTTTTTTTTTTTTTTGCAGTTCAGGGCCACTGTATAAAACTCACATTTTCCCCATGTGTGAACGTTATTCTCATTAAAGGGAAATTAATGCTTAAAGTTTTAAACCTTTTATCAACATTTCAAAATTGCATTCTGTTCTAAATTCTAGATTTATCAATTTCAGATGTGGGACTTTATCACTTATGTAGACCTTTGTAGCCCCTACAATCTTTATATCCTTATTTTCTTTTGTTAATAGTGGACATGACGCACACAATTTGGTTCCACACTTACAGTAGTTTTGAGTGTGACTTTAATGATGAAAGTGGAGCTCTTTAAATGATCTGCAACGCCTGCTCCTTAGTTTGTTTGCAGTCCTGGGACATCTCTTGTGGTGACCCTTTCATACAGAGTGGACTTCACTGCTCAGTCGAGGATCCGAAGGCACGTGCCGCTCTGCAATAGTAGTGGCACTGCAGAGAATTTGTAGGAAGGAAAGCAATTGTCAGACCTCAGAATGAAGCTTATGTAGTAGTTGACAGTATTTACACACATCATTTGAAACCCTCCTTTTGTAATTAGTTTATGAAATGTTTGCTTAGGTTGATTGAACTATCTTAAGATGGTGTGTGTAAACTCGAGACTGCAACTCTTGATTTCCTTAAAGTGGTCTGCAGTTTATTCTTCACTCAGTTTAAGCATTAAAACACATCTGTTGGTGATAAGGATTAATTGTGCTTTCTGTTTTAACATCTGCACACTGTACCTCTCCTATTAGGTAGCTATTCATATAAAATGTATAAAGTATTGCTCTTCTACTACACATGGCAATATGTAGAACTATGGTTGCTATAAGTAAAGTGTAGTAATAGTAGTGTCATTGATTTTTGCATTGACATCTGTGCAGTGGTGCTGTCCTGTATTGCATTCTTGGTAATACTCCTGCTTCACTGAAATAACTCACCTGTATTTTGTACTTTGACATTTTTAGTTAGTAAAATTATTGCACAGATTTGAATCCCTGCATGGTTCATGTCTTATTTATATCTTAATAGCTTATATAATTTAATGGTCATCTCACTGACCTGGCATTGAAATTAAAGTACTACATGTAGTTTATAACCTGTGGGAATATATGAACTGATTGACCAACTTCAGTATTTAAAGTGTCTAAATGTATTTTGAATTGGGTGTCTGGTTGCAGAAGAAAGAGTAAATACCTGACTATCGAATCAAATCCACACCATGCTTTGATAACAGCAGGGCTATGCTTTTTGTAGTTCTTTTTCCATAATAGTAAGTGTAACTCTCACTGGTATATCGTATTCAGCTTTGATTTTTAATTAAGGCTGTGTTCCTGTTGCTTTACTGTGACGTTATGGTCTTGCCAGGTTTGTTCTATTCTGTATGAGTCCCTGAGGATGACTGCAGCCCCTTCAGGGAATTGTGATCTACCTGCGTTTTCACAAACTGCAATGCTGCATGCATCTGCCTTACACAGATTCAACTGACACTACACCTGCAGTAGCTGCTCATGTTTGTAATTATAAGCATTCACAGCAGTTTTCTTGTCCGCTATGAAATTCTGTTAAAGTGTCTTACAGCTCAGTGATAAAACAACAAAGACTATATTGTAGTTATGCTATTAAAATGCAAAAGGAAGTAAACTGCATTGTAGAAAATGCCTTCAATCCCCCTTCAATCTTAAATGGATTAGGCTGCAGTGGTTAGTATGATGTAATGTTGCAGCACGATCAGCAATCTCTGTAAGATCATTGTATAGCATTTTAAGGATAATTCACTTAGTTTGTGCAGTTTATTTAGTTTTAAACGTGCACTTATGGAAGGTGTAAAGAAGAAAAAAAAAAAAAACATAATTCCCTATTTGTGCTGCAGATGTTATATGTTGCACACCTACGATTTTCTTCCATTGTTTACATCCCTCTGAGTTAGTAGCATGGATTGTCAATATATTGATAGGTGATGATACTGATGACTTAATTTATGAAGCAAATAATGCTGCTTTATTTTTCCACATTAAAGAATGTTCTTGTCTTAACATTTAATTCAAACGTTAAATTACTATCTATACATGCTTACTGATTTTTCTTTTTTCTATAATATGAATATACATGCTTACATGTACCCCAAACAAATGTTCATGCTTTAAAAAAAAAAAAAAACATACTATCCCACAATACCTGTGGAACCTCCTGCAGCAGGTGAGGAGCTACAGAGAATGGTCTGGTTTGCCACAAGTTCAGAAATTGGGGGCTGGGCCAGTGTTGCAGCTGCTCTGGTATTGGAAAGGAAGCAAGAGAAACACAGCTCTGTACCAGAAATGCACAGTGCTTGGAAAAACAATCATGTGGACTTGAACCTCTTGCTGTTCATTCAGGGAAAGTGTCAAATATAATCTTTAGAATGTTCAATATTTTTTGGAACCCCTTGCACGTTTTAATCGGCTGTGCATAGCACCGATGACCAAACATTCAATGGTCAAATTTGACCCAAAATAAATCTGCTTTATTTAAAATCCTGTTGCATCTGGAGTTTCTTCCCAGTTAACTATGATAAATGAAAACACTTATTCTATTCAACATCTTCTTGACTCATGATTATGAAGCTGCTTTTTTCAAATACATTTTCTGATAGTTTAATACAGATTTTAAATTCTTAATCTGATTTGGTTATTTTCTTCTGTTAACTTAAAAATGGTGATCTAAAATTCTCAATGTGTGGTATGAGCAAGTCTGCTGATGTGTACGATCTAAATACAAATTCTCAACAGCAGCAATTTTTTGCTTGCTGAATTGTTTCCATGCTGTAGCAATAAGTAAATTACCCCCCTGGATATTTTACATGACTTTGAACCTGTCCTTTTTTGTTTAACTTTTGGATAATGACACCCTGGTCATGAAACCTTTTAGGCTACTTGGCTTTCAAACAGCTTCTACCTGTCTGTGGCAACATCTCACCTTACATTATTTTGAAGTTGTCCACAGTCTTGTGTTCTTGTCTAGCTAATGCTTTATTAAAAGGTGTGTGCTTTTTAAGCAGGAATGTGATTATAGGGCTTATCTGATTCAGTTCCAATGTAATAATAAAAAAACAAAAGCTTACACAGAGTGCAGGTAATCTGATATCAAAGCAAGGTCTATAAATCACATCCAGAGATACCTGCTGGTTTGTTTTATTTAAGGTTTTATTTGATAAATGTCTCAGCTAAACCGGAAATTGGCAATTCTATATCTTTAAGACAATTTAAGGTGCACCATCCCTTGGACTCACTATTACCCTATCCAGCCCTCAGTATGGGTTTGTGTGTGAACTAGTGAAAACCAGAGCATTCTTACACCAAAGCTCTTACTCTACAGCTAATTCAAAATTAATTATACTTGATCCCTTTCTTTTTCTTGTCCTGAAATCCCAGCCAGAGCATAGATTTGTTTTTATAGATAAACATTTTCTCCTTCAGGTGTTGTTGTTGCTACAGTTCTCAATTACCCATTTTGTTAGATTTCATTGTCTGAGGTGTAGTGCCTATTCATTGGCAAATTTGTGTCGGGGGGGGGGGGTTCCATGTCCGATTTTAATTTAGTAATGACTTCGCCATGACTGAGAGGTACTGCTCGGAGCGTTAGTGTGCCTTCCTTGATCTTGGACTCGCTCAGTTAAAAAATTAGGCGGTCAAAGTCTCATGTAATCTTTGCTATGTTAATCCCTTTAAAGTCACCTGACCAGTTTGAGGGAATTTTTATTTTAATTTTTTTACTATTTTTAAGAGTGGTTTCATGGTTTCAGTTTGACTACTACTGAAACAGTGCAAGTCAGAACTTGAACCTGTATAGCCAGGATAGAAACCTACAGATGTGCATCATATACTCTTTTTCATAAATAGGATTTTAGGATTAATTTACATTTTGTACAATTGTACAGTTAAACTGAGCTTGAGTTAGCTGAGAGAGTTGAATTGATTGGGTGTATTGCATATAGAACCACATGCTTCAGGTGTTCTGATGGTTGTATATATAGTTTACACTCACTGTAAGGTCTTTTAGCCTCTCTACACTAGCAAACAACCGCTGCAGGGTTGTACTGTTAGCTTTAACTGTTAAATCTAACTTGTATATTTAAGTCCTTTTGCAACTGTGAATTGGATTTCTGTCAAAGTTGTAATTTATGTTCTTGTGTTTTTGTTGATCATCTTAAAAATGAATCTATTAACATGCGGCTTTGCAATAACTTGATTCTTTCAGCAGTTCCTGAGGTTTTTTTATTTTCAACTTAAATATACATATTCACACACTGGTGAAATTATGAAATTCTCAAACGTGGATAATAGTTTTATAATGTGGATTGTGTAATGGTAATGCAGTTCTTGTTTGTTGATCTCAGTGGCTGTGGTTCACCCCAAAGAGATGGGTTGCAAATGTGTAACTCTGAAATTACTAAGTTATGTAGAGCTCTAAATCTCTGCTACAGCTAGGTTTAAGTGCACATTTGGTTTCCAAATGCAATTTATTTTTATTTAGAAAAAATAAATAAAACTGAACCGCAGTCTGTTGCCAGATTTGCCAAATGCCAGGATTTTGTTGCAGGAATTGGTCTGACCTTGTAAATGGAACTGGATGAAAGCACTGATTATTCTCATAGACCTTCTGTTTTCACTTGATCAGACCAGGCTTCTGATATTTAAACCGTAATGCCATCACAGAAGCAATGAGGCAGCCTCATGCATGTGTAGACCTTGGAGGGGTTGGGTAGATGTGGGAGGGAGAAACGGAACAATTGTACTATTATTGGGGGGGGGGGGTGATCATTTAAATACAGCTCCTTACTATACCGGGCAGTTTTCACTTGATGGAAAAAGTTGCTGAGCCCCCTTTTGTTTTCCCCCGTAGGTGTGCTGACCTGGACCCGCCATGGCGACTGAAATTGGCTCCCCGCCCCGGTTCTTCCACATGCCGCGGTTCCAACACCAGGCGCCGCGGCAGCTGTTCTACAAGCGGCCCGACTTCGCCCAGCAGCAGGCCATGCAGCAGCTGACCTTCGACGGCAAGCGCATGAGGAAGGCCGTGAACCGCAAGACCATCGACTACAACCCCTCGGTCATCCGCCACCTTGAGGTTCTAAACCTTTTTATAATAAAAACGCAACACAAAAAGCAGTTCTTAACCCTTTAGGTTTGTTCTTCCACAGTGCGGTACCCCTTTAACTTTTGACGTTTTCTCTTTTCAATGCAGAACCGTCTCTGGCAACGAGATCACAGGGATTTCAGGACCATTCAGCCTGATGCGGGATTTTACAATGAGGTCAGTTGGAGTCATAACGAGTCACTGAGCATACCCCCACAGTGGCATTACTTAGTGCTCAATTAGCGGTTACTAAATTCCTTATTTTATTTATCTATTTGGCATCAGCCCACGAGTTGCTCTTTTTTCAAAAAGTGCATTGCATGTGTCTAAGGATGTTTCTCTTTAAGTTTGTAATGTTCTGGATTCAATTTGATAAATGCAAAGATGTAACCGTGCAGTTCGTCTATAGATGGTTTTTTTCTTCAGCTGGTTATCTGGTTAAAATGAATGAACCTGCTATGTTTCTAATTTTTGCAATATTATTTTTCATTTTCATTTCCACTACAGAATGAATTGCCATTCTTCTGTTTTTGATTGATTGTTTTTTGACAGTAGTTTGTCTCCTCTCGCAGCTCGTTCCTCCCATGGGCATGCTGAATAACCCAATGAATGCAGTTACCACTAAGTTTGTCAGGACTTCCACCAACAAAGTGAAATGTCCTGTGTTTGTAGTACGGGTAAGCAATGTTGCTTTGTCATGTGCTTTTGGTTTGATCTCGCCATATAAATGTGTGTGTATAAAATGTATAATTAAATTTTGGGGGATTGGAGATGTCCATTGTATTTTGGTGTTCCTGTTGTGCTATTTGTTTGCATGCATTTTTGCCGACTTATTAGATTTGGCGGAGAAACAAAACTGAGTATGTAGGTTTGTACATGTGTAAGCTATCAACGCAAACTCTTAAAGCTCTTTATTTAAAAGTGCAGTAACCAAGACCTGTTGCATTTCACGGTACATTTGCCAGTTGTTGTTTTTTTTTTTTTTTTAGAATAATAACCCTTTCTCTCTTTCTCCCCTTATTCTGTCTCTTCCCCCTCTCTCTTTGCCAGTGGACCCCAGAAGGCAGGCGTCTGGTCACTGGGGCCTCCAGTGGGGAGTTCACACTGTGGAATGGGCTCACCTTTAACTTTGAAACCATTCTCCAGGTAACACAGATTGCTTTCATGCACAACGGCCACACCATAATTCCTGCAGTATTGTTCAGTGGTACCTGGATTGTGATAAGTGTATAGGGATATTTTCCCAAGTGTATGTGATTACCCCCTATTCCTTAGCCTCCTCACAGGGGGTACTTGTGCAATAAAGGTTCACCAGGCAACAGTACAACATGTTCTGCTCTAAATTACCTTTGAACTTTTTATGTGCTCTTACAACAGTGTATTTTATTTATTTGACAAGCAAATGCTGTATACCTCCCTGCCAGGCACTTGTAAATCTTTAATCATACTAAAGAGTCTGGGAAAACTTTCTCTAATTATGCAAGTTTGAGTGTTACAGCTTTTATCCACTTAGATTATATTTTAAAAATATCTTTAATATATGTAACTGGCCTTTTCACATCCTCTGTATAATACTGAATATAACAATTCATTGATGTATTTAACATTTTATCCTTATTAAAAAATATATTGGTATGGGTTTCTCAGAAATGGCACTACAATCTGCCACCTGTAATACATGTCTTAAGCCATTCAGTGTGCTTAGATGGTGTCTTCAGCATTGACTTTCATCCTGCCAAGGTCAGCTTGCCACCAGCTTATTTAATGGAGCTCTTGTTTTGGATGGTGGTGGTGGTGGTTCGAAGGCTCAAATATGGTTCTGTCGGTCTCACCTGCCCTCCCCTACTGCTTCGCTCCCTGCAGGCCCACGACAGCCCGGTGCGAGCCATGACCTGGTCTCACAACGACATGTGGATGCTGACGGCGGACCACGGCGGCTACGTGAAGTACTGGCAGTCCAATATGAACAACGTCAAGATGTTCCAGGCGCACAAGGAGGCGATTAGAGAGGCCAGGTTTATACCCAATCTACCATTTTCTGTAGTTGATCAAAGCCCGTTTTTATTGTTACCTTACTGTATCGTGGGCAAAAGCCTGCAGTGGCTGAGTTCGGCCCAAATGGGAGTGTTTTTACACCTGCTTTGCACCTTCTCTTCGGTTGTTTCCACCTTTTCACTATGTTGCTCTGTTTTGTCCCGTATAATTTCTCTAGATAGAGATGTATGTGTGTGCTGTTTGCGACACTGCATTGATTTACTGGTTATATGTATTTTCCTATTTATAAACATATACTTACTGTGTACAGAAAGGTTTTTACATTTTTCAAATAAAGTATTCCTTTTTTATTAATATATATCAATTTAAGAAGAAACTTTGAATAAATGAAACGGAAGGATAAAGAGACCTACTTTGCTTACAGCAGTTCCCAGATCACTGTGAGGGAATGCTGGAGGGAATATCTTTAACACGGGAGAGATTTCTCTTTCCTCTTTGAAAAACCAAATCAAGACCATGTGTTGCTGATGCAACGACATTGCTTTCCCTCACACATTTATCATGATTATCCCATTATCCCAGGTTCTGCCTATAAGATACCCCATGTCCTGATACCCCTACCACAGATGCTGTTGGTTTGATGACAGAGGTTAACACATATTAGTTGTGCAAAGCCTTTGTACACATTGACCAGCAATAAAGCTTTTTTATTTTATTTTTATTATCCTTATGGATAGTTTTGTTTTGCACTTTCCCCAAAGTTCATAACAAATGGTTTATGCCGATTTCTTCACTGACAGTCCCTTACCTATTTTTTGCAAGTTTATAGTATCTAAAAATGTATTTTTGTAAACTTTTCGAAGTCTGAAAACGTCTGTGGCACACACTGAAACTGCTCCTGTGCATCTTGTGGTTCCTTCAGCACGGGGATCTGCTCTTGCCCACCTTAATTAAAGCCATACGCACTTTCTATGAATAATTTTCACCTTAACCCAGTCTTGAAAGGGTTCCCCACTCTTTCAAACGATTGCTCATCCTTAACGGAAATGTTAAACCCTGGTTTGGATCTCCCAGGCCCTGCCTAACTGGACTGCACCCCAGCATTTGTGGTTACATTTATGTATAAGTACTGGATATTTCTGCCTTGACTCAAAATGTATGACTATGCAAAAGAGCAGGTTTGTTCATTATATTGAAATCCCATCAAGATCAGATTGGGAGGTCCAAGGTGGCATTTATACCCCTGTATCTGATCACAGCCCTTTTCCTCTAGCTCTGTGATTTCATACTGTAATAGTGAAGTGCTGTTTTATCCCTACATGTTGCACATTTTACCTTCTCCAGCCCCTGGGCCCTGGGCTTGTCAATGGCCAGTACCTAGTTTGTGTTTTTGAAATCTGCACAGTTCTGCTTGTATGTGAAACGCCAGAATGTTTCATATGCAAGGCAGTGTAGATTTCAGAAGATCGTATTGGGTCCTGGTTGGATCGTTTGTGGGGGATAAGGAGTGGAGCTCAGCCCTTAAAGAGAATGCAGGGGGAGGAAAAAACAAGAACACAAAATGCAATTACAGGAAATGGTATTTGTTTCAGAAAGCTTTTATCTTCTATGCTCTAAAGCAAGTCACTGCCCTGCTGCAACACATTATGGAATAGGAGTGGAAATATCCCTTGACTCCAGCTGGAAGATAACAATTTAGGCTTTTAAACATGTTTTTTGAGATTGCATTCGTAGAGCACTGTGATAGATCTGGAAAGTTAAATATTGAGTGTTAATTTTATGTGCCATCAAATATGTTCCAAATGTAAACAAATACATTGGGGAATAAAAAATACTAGTCCTCTATTCCCCAAGACTTGAAATGATATAGCCAAGATAGTATATAAAGATTTGTTTTCCCAACAAAAGTTTGCCATCTGATGCACCAACTAATTCCCTTTTCAGGTTGTTGAAATTACTTAACACACAGTTACACACACTTCTAGGGCACAAGTACAGAGTAGCTGAAGTTCTAGAGTACTTGGGGAGTTGGGGTAACAATTTAATTCCATAGTTGGAAGTTTAGCTTAAGGGACATAATATACAATCTCAAAACAAATGTAATTGTCCAAACACATCTAGCATTTCACTTATTCAAGGAGGAAACCAGAAATAAAATAAAATACCCTGTGCAGGTAGCATAGTTCTTTCAACACATAACCACCTTGCTGTTTTATAATTTCCTACTGTTTACACATTGAAAAACTATAGGAAAGTATACACATCTCCTTACACTTGCTTATGGTCTGAGAAATTGTATTTTTATGAAAATTATAAAATATACAGACCAGTATGTAGGGTGTTCCTTGCCTGAGATACAGTATTGTACAATCAGTCATTTCTCAAGAGTGTACAGGACCAATTTGCAAATGCATTTTTTTTTTTTTCTTTACGGTCAGCTGATTAATCCTTTGTAATGCGCCACAGTTTGATAAAAATACATATGGCACTAACTATCAAAGGATTTCACACAAATAGGAAAAGAAACATGGATAATAGGGCAGAGTCTAAAGGGTTAGAGAGTATTTCACTTAATGTGGGTCTTTCTGTCAAGATAAGCGTAGCAGGCTGAGGGGGGGTTCAAATTAAACACTGAAAATAAAACTGAAATCTTCAGGACCTCGAGTTTTTCATCAGCTTATATCTGCAGAAAGTGGAAAATCTTAGATTCAATTCTTATCAACTGTCTTACTGCAGAAATTCTACAAATACTTACAGATATATCATATATTTGACATTCACGGTCATTTAATCATTAGAATGGATTACATTTTTCATTTAATAAAAACAAAAAAAACGTACAAGGTTAATCCCTTATGGCCTCCATTAAATGCAATTGCAAAGGTCTCGGGTTCCTTCTTGTTTTTTTGCCCCCCCCCCCCCATCTATTCTTATCTTAAATAGAAGAGGTAGCTGCAATTATATGCATGTAACTACATCAACACGGAATGGTTAATTTGTATTGTTTATGTAGACAGGTGTGGGGGGAGGGGGTTTAAAACCTTTAATGTAATCGTTTTCCTCTCTGATCACATTTTCTTTTTACTAGAGGGTATATTCTATAAAGAAACCACAATTAATTGTTAGGAGGATCGTTACACTACAGATGGGTAGACCAGTTCACTCCCAATATAAAATTAAATATTACAACTTTCACTTAGTTTACTTCTAAATCTTTGCTTGAGAAGCTTTTATTTTTATTCCAATCAAAACAAGCTGTATTATCCACCAAGATAATAAAATCTAGAAATGGAAGTTTAATGACCCTCACATTTTATTTTTATTTTTTTGTGCTGTAGCCAGGTTTAGTGCACTTGCCAGCCAAGGACTTTACAATCGCTTTTTCAACAGATTTAGAGTACACTACAGGTGTATACTCACTCACTGTATTTCTAAGCCATAGTTCTGAATGTCTTTTACTTTTAATAGATTTCTCAGTTGTGAATTTATGTTAATACACAGTAGAAGATATCAGGAGTTGTATTCATTCAAATACCTCCCCCACAAAAGCAATTTATATTGTGTGCTGTCCTGTAATAGAAAATAAATACATCTGATATTCTGTGAAGTATGGGTGTCTTTAACACTGGAAAAGAAAGTATCCTTAAGTGAGAAACACTTTTCTGGTTGCATGCCAGATTTGCAAAAGCTTCATGCTACCATTTTTTTTTGGCAATCTTTCCAACCTCATAGGCACCCATACTTTGATCAATCTCTGCATTAGGCTTCTGAACCTAATACTGCTTTATTGTATTTTTTGCTATGAAATCATCCATGTGGCTTGAGGTTTCTTGCTCTCTTGGTTTGTATCTCAATAAACAAGACCCAGTGAGAATGCAAAATGGTGACGGGGGTTGCAGTATAGGCTGACATCACTGGGTTTCTAGTCCTTGCTGACAGACTTCAGAAGTGAAGTGGTGGAAAAGATCTGGGGGGGGGGTGTTTGTATATGTGTGCAGTGAGAGGTCTACAGTCTTGCCCTGTCCCTGACAGTCACAAAAATATCCAAGGTTGAATGGGGTTGCAGTCCAGTTTTTGCACAAGGGGTTCGGTCTGCTCAAGGGTCCAGGCCAGTCAGTTTCTTCAGGGCCTACACTGCCACCTGTATGCTACTGACCACAATTCTCCACCCATTCATGTGTTTAAGAACAAGAGATCTGTGTCACATTGCTAGGCTTGGCTGTGATTCGGCCACAGCCTCTCGCTGCTGTTAACTACCTTGAAAGACCCAGTGGGTCCTCCTGACGTGCTGATTTCTTTCCTCCTGCTGTGTCTTCAGTTTCTCACCCACGGATAATAAATTTGCCACTTGCTCTGATGATGGAACTGTTCGCATCTGGGACTTTCTACGGTGCCACGAGGAGAGAATCCTGCGAGGTATGTTAAAGTTTGCGGCACCAAAGAACATGCTTTCTCAACATGTCATTATACACACACACACACACACACACACACACAGACACACAGACCGGCATCTGCGCGGTGGCTCGGTACGGCTCAGTTGGTGGGATGTGCACTTATGCCTCGGCTGCACCTTTTCAGGATTTAAAGAAAAACTTCTCCTGTAGGTTCGTTTGCAGTTTCATTTCAGCAGCAGAAGAGTATGTCCTCCTCATGTGGCTTCTTGGCTCAAACTCTCCGTTAAGTTTTGAATTTTGCTTTTTAAGTGCCCCACACTCGTATGCGAGAAATCCTACAGGTGATGAAAGGAACGTGTTTCAAGATTGGTGTATTTTTGACGGATAGGAACTTAGTATTCAGTGTAATTTCCCCAGAAGTGGCCCAACCTGTTTTGTGGTTTATCTGTGTTTTACAACTGTTTTTTTTTTAACAAATGTATTTGAATGGTCTTAGTATGCTTTAGGTTTTCTGGTGTGATTTATAAAATAAAATATTTGGCTTCATTAGAGCTTGGATCTTTAGGGAGATGAAATTAAAACTTATGCATCTATGAGTAAAATGGATGCTTTGATCAAATCTGTACGTTACACATTTAGGTGGTTTGTTTACTGATCTTACAATCTCTTTTTGATATGAATATATTACACAAGTCTGTACTGGTGTCAATTGTACTGCAAACCTGTTATGAGCTCTATACAAACCTTTCGCTTATGTCAACACATCTGTATTTAAAGGAACATGTTTCGGTGATGTGTGTTGTATACGCCCATTAAAGTGTTTTGCCTCATCAGATTCCATGGCAAGATACCATGTCTTCATTGTGTGCCCATAGCTACCCATCACAGGATTGGTACAAACCCCTGATCCACTAGTGTTCTTCGTGGGAGTATTTAATGATCTTGAAGAACGGATTGTTCCTTTATAAACCCATTTCTACAGTTTTTCTAGATTTTTACATTACCACCTTCCGGTTTTATTTTACTGTTCAATTATTTATAATGTGTCGTCTTGGGGCTGAATTATTCAGTTGTTTCTTCACCTGTCCACAACTTATCCCGTGTGGCCTTGTGATTAAATCAACAAGGTACAATGTCCATTTTAGTCATTTTGCTTGAATGTTTTTGAGCAGCCATCTGGGATTTAGGATTAGTCTAGGGTGTTTGAGTCTTTTGGTTTTCCTTTTTGCCTTGGCCACCGATTTGTAAAGCCTTCTGTGTCCGTTGATTGTCTGCTTTGTTGTGAAGGATAACTACATAATTATATTTGTTCATCTTCCTCATAGCTATGGTTACTCACCATGGAGAGTACAGCCAAGTATCAGGTTAAATTAATCTGTGTAAGAAATATATTTTATTCCCTTTTGAATAGGATAATAACCTTTAGTGTCAAGCCAATGGTTTATGTACAGTTTTCTCTAAGAAGGATGGCAGCTTAATTTTGTACCATGAGTGTATTTTAAATTGTGTGTGTATATACACATACTAACACACTGCATAAGCAATATTAGTAGAGTAACTACTTACAGGACACAGTGCATTCTGTCAAAGTGTCTTGCATATGTTGTACAGACTGTTTTACACAGGAAAAAACCCTATGGGAATGATTGTGTGCTAGGCAGCTCTTTTAACAGCACAGATTGCGAACTATAGCCTAAGGGCTTCTCTCCCTGCAATGGAATAATAGCCCTGTAGCATCAGATGTCCTTATTATATTGTTTTAAAGGAACAATTTAATCCCTTGAAGGTTCAGGACAAAAATAATGTTTAATGGAGTGTTTACCTTTTAAGTAATTTACTTAATATAAGGAGCATTTTCACCATGGGGGGGTGGATGCAACATTCCCCAACTCCACCCCCTCCTCACCGATGCACCCCCACCACCATCAGACTGCAATCACAATTAATGCCGTTAATACTTGCAAAATGGCAAAAACATTAAATTGTCTCTATGTGTGACATTGCAGAACATCTCATTAACTGGAGATGTTATTGTTTCACATGGATCTTGGCTTTGAATGTGAAATTAAAACTGGCTCTGCAATGATCTGACAATAGATTTATTGTATTGTGGCACAGCCCTCTGCTGCGTAGAAAATCATGCTTTTGATTAACATGTTTTTGGTTTGTGCTCCAGTCTTGGGGGGAAAAAAAATCTTCCGAACATCAGGAATTTAAAATCTCTTTCACACGCAATTAAATTTATATTGGCCAGGATAAAAAATAAAATAAAAACAAATGATCCTCACTGATACAATTTCAAAGCAATTTTGACACAATTTAAAAGTAATCTGCAAGAATTAGCTGAGTCAGAGTACAATTTGGTTTTACATATCATTAAGAGGCTGCTAATTGTGTGTTGGGGGGGGGTGGGCGGGGGGAACAACTTGTGTATTTGCAGAAAGGTGCAATTAAAACCTGCCTGTACTTTTAAGTTTTGCAAGTGTTCTGTATGTAAATATTCTGTACACAACTTTTATTTCTGTATTGAGAACTGTCATTTAAAGAGCATATTTTAGCACTCCAGTTTAGTTAAAAATAAAATTAAACTACCTTTTATTTATTCTGTGGTGACAGGGTTTTGTAAAACAATCAAATGTTTTATATTTAGTCAATAAAACCCATTTGTTTGTATTTCTATTTCATTTATGTTGTTTCTAACATTCCCATCGATTTAAATGGTTTGTACGTGCTGAAATTACAACAAGTGCTTTACTAACTTAAAGTGACATAGGTGGTGATTCTCTACAAGCAATATAATCATGTTCTGAAAGGTTTTAGTTGATTTGAAGGGTTTGGGAATTTCATTATCTGAGGCATGAGGTCAATCAACACTTTCGCTCATGAATTGGAAATTACTTTGAAATACAGAATTTATCTATTTATCGATTTGTGTATAACAGTTTGTTTTCTTAAGTTTTGTTTTGTTTTAGAGGTTGATTTTTATATATATATATATATATATATATATATATATATATATATAACTTTTGGGTTTTGTTACAATTAGAAATTGCATTTACATAGCTTTTTCCCCCCCCCATTTTTAATTTACATAACCTACTCAACACTTTGACGAGGCAAGAGGATTTTTATCGTGAAACAGCATGAAATGATGAAAGAAATAAAGAAAAAAATGACATTTGTTGGTAGAACCACCTTTGGCAGAAGTTGCAGCTGTGAGTCTTTTGGGGGCAAGTCTCTACCAAGCATGCACATCTAGATTGTACAATATTCGCTAATTTTCCTTGGCAAATTCAAGCTCTGTCATGTTGGATGGGGATCGTTGGTGGACTGCAATCTTCAAGTCTTGCCACAGATTCTCAATCGGATTCAAATCCACTTGATTTTGACCACTTTGGCCATGCTATGACATTCACTTCTTTGTTTATAAGCCACTCCAGTGTCATTTTGGCTGTGTGCTTGGGGTCTTGGTCCTGGTGAAGGGTGAATCTCCATCCCAGTCTTTTGCATTTAGGGCAAATAGTTCAACTTGTTTCATGTTTCAGAGTTGTCTTTGGCCTCTGGATGTCCTTTTTCCCAGGCTGCTCAGTTTGGGAGGACGACTGCTCTAAACAGATTCTGGATACTGCTGAATACCTTCCACTTAATGATCGAGTTGACTGCCCCAAGAAATGTTCAATGCCTTTTAAATATGTTTATACCCCTCCCCTGATTTGTGCCCTTTAATAACTTTATCCTGGAGTTGTTTGGTCCTCTGTTTTCATGGTAGCATTTTCTTTCTTTGCTATGGAGGGAGGTGTAATTAATCTGAAATCATGTGAACCGCTTTTATTGCACACGGATGGACTCCATTCAGTTAGTGTGAATTCTGAAGGCAGTTGGTTGCACCTGATCTTATTTAGGAGTGTCACGGCAAAAGGGGTAAATACATATCTAATGAAGACCTTTTCAGGTTTTTATTTGTAATGGATTAGTTTTTTCACCCACCCACCAATTTTTTTCCTCACATTGAAAATATGGAGTAAGTCAAATTTAAATGCATCAAAATTACAGGTTGTAACACAACAAAATGTGAAAAAGACCAAGGGCAGTGACTACTTCCTATAGGCACTGTATGTATAGCTTTTTTTCTCGCAGTTGTTTTTTACTTTAGATTTTGTTATTTTTGGTTTAATGAAATAGGCGTTTTCTTTTATTCCTTTTCTCAGTGCTGTCCTACAAATGTTCCAAAATGTTCCAATAATTTTCATGTTAGGCTAATAACGATCTTCTCAAAGGAGTTTATTAAGAGACAAAATTTGTAATAGGTGCATAGTGGTACAGAGCCATTCTCAAGTTTTGTACATGCTCACAAGTTCACATTTATTTTTCTTAAGTTTCCTAATTTGTTCTCGGGTTGCATGTCACATTCACTTTCTAGAGCGCAACTGTCAGTGATATAGAGCTACCGTCTGTCTGCAGCGCTGTCTAGACCTGTTGTAGAAGTGGGGTCTCTGTCAGCCCGGTGACTTCAATGCCACTGAAGCACATGCTTGCTGAACAGAACATTTTCTCCTCTATAATTTTGTAGCTGCAGTGGCGTCTGAATGAGGAGGCTGGTGGGAAAGAGCAATTTGACCCCATAGAATTTGAATTTGTGGGCCACAATAACTTGGATTTCAGAGTTCTGAAGCATTTGAAGAGAGGTGTTCGCTAGCCTGGAAATGAGAACTAGTTCTAAGTCAGTTTGTTTTGTGTTCACAGTGGCTTTATTTTATTTTATTTTTGTTAGATTTGTTTTTTGGGGGGGAAGGTATTTTTCTTTTATTTTTCATTAATTTAAATCCTTCAAATGCACAATATAAAAAAATACAAGAAACAACCAGGTGTATATATAATGAAAACTGTGTATACATCACTAGCGTTGTTACTTATTACCAGCATTAATGGTAATGTATATGAAGTTCCCCCCATCTAAAAAGTTGCGGTATATTACTCCTGAGTGTAGCAGACATTTTAACAGATTAAAATGAGCAATTCCTCACCCTGAACGTAATGTTTCAGATACTGTCAGACTGACTAATGTTCAAGCTTAGCCAAAGAAATGTTGGCACTTGCACACATTTAGAACTGTATCCTCAATAAATGTATTGTCTTTGGCTTTCTTGGCTCAGTTGCAGTATTTTGTCTGACTGTAGCTTAGGTGTGTATTTTTTGTTTGCTGGTTCCAGCAGCTGCTTCACTTTTTTTTTTTTTTTGTCGTCAGTCTGCCCATAGTTAATATAAGCCTCATGAAGTCTGCAGATGTTGCTGCTGTTGGCTGGACTGGGAGCCGAAAGACCCTGTGATTAAGCGTTTTTGCTCAGATGGAGGGCCTGTGAGGAGACCACAGATAACATTTTTTGGTTCTCTAGAAACACTAGCTAGCCTTCCCGCCCTCTTAAACTTATTAAGTGTTTTCTTATGCTAATCCAGTCCATACTTTTCACTGGCTTCCTATTGTTGCCCTTATTACATGCAAGAGCCATTTCCTTATTCACCGCTGTCTTCACCGAGCTGCTACTTCCTGTCATGCCTTCCCTCGAGTGCCCAACTGCCCCGGCTTGCTCTCTCCTCTCTTGCCCCACAGTGATGGAATGAGCTGTCCATGCATCATGGCACTAGCAGTGTTTCACCACTTATTGTATCTGTGTACATTATACCTGTAAACCTGTAATGTGAGGAGGATTATTTTTATTAGTGAATCTGTTAAACTTTTACTGTTGTGTATTTGTAGAAAAGTGTTGGTAAAACTATGTATGTTCCCTTGGATAAAAGCCCTGCTAAATAACACAAACAGTAACTAGATGCATGTTTAATTATGTGAACGTGCCTACTCAACCAGTGATGCTTATTGACGGGACTTTATGGCTCCCATTGCAGCCAAGAGTTGCAAAATCTGTGGGTTTAATATTCATTTTCACAAACCACTGCACACAGTCCCTTGTGTTGAACTTCCTTCAATCGTTTAGTAACGGTCATGCGGACTTGTGCATTTTCTTTACCTATAAGTGCAAAGTAAATGCATGTAAAATGGTTGTAGAGAAAAGTATACACACCCTTCATTTGAAGCAGTGTTATTTGGTGATCAATTTCGCTTAATGAATAGTTTATGAAACTATAATTACAAATTTTTCAGAGAAAAGTAAAGATTCCAGTTGAGTAAATTAAGGCCAGAGGCATATAATCTTTGACTGGTACTCCATTGATTTCTATACTGTGACAATCAAATGTGGTAACACCCCTTAGCCATGTTCAGTAAAATCGTCTGTATTTGTTGAAAATTTTGGATAGCGCAGATTATACTGTGCCCTCACTAGAGATACCACAAATAGCCGGCGGAGAGGAATTTTATCGGAAAAACTCTGAAAGACTCACTTGTCAGCCATATGTGGACACTAAATCTTTTGTATTACCCTGACTGTGTTGAAAGATTCTCCATCTTAATCCTTGTTTCCAAATACAAATATATATATATTTTTTGGTAGTGGTTTATGTAATTATGTACACGAGTCTAGCTTGTGGTTACACACACACACACACACACACACACACACACACACATGTATGCAACGTTCAAAATCCAAAAAGTGCACTTCAGATTAGTGGAGACCACAGGATCTATGGCTTTCTTCTCCGTGTTCCTTGGCTTACAAATACCTTCCTGGTCCTGCACTGTCCCGTCTGAAGAATCGGATCAGGCTGCTTGCATTTGAAATCTCTTGGTTTCTCTCAACACATGATTGACACATTATTTAACCTACAATGCCTTTAGTGCAGATGTTTCCACAGTTGATCAGTGCAGGAATGCAGTCTCCCTCTTTGTTCTGTTCAGAGGAACCAGGTAATTTAAAATGTAAGCACTTCATTCTGATTCAGCAGGACATACAAACACTACAATTGTCTCTTGGCTTCCTAGCAGAAGGAGGACACATTGTTCTGCATGAATATAGATTGAAATTACATTTGGGGCTTGATTCCCTGAAAAAAATGGGTTGTCCTCTGAGACGAGATTAAGTGTCTACAGTGTGGGAGAAGGTTGTGCTTTTCTTTACTCTCTTAGGAAGCTCCTTGGAGACCAGTGCCAAATGAAGTATTACAGATGTGGGGTATTATCTAGAGTATTGTATCGTTCAACATAATATCCAATGACTTGTGTTGTACACATGTATTCCCCGTTCTACTGTCTCGCTGACTTTCCTGAACAGTGGCAGTGATAAGTATTACCCACCCTGTGTAGTGTTTTACAAAGAGCTGTGGGCTCCAGCACTGAACCTAGCGGTACCCCCTATTACACCTATAATGGACAATATGTCTCCTGAACTTGTCTTCTCGTGATTAGGACACTTTGGTGTCTATCTACACAGAGCACACTGAATTCTTTACATGTATGGATACAATTCTCATGAGATACCAAGTCAAAATCCAAGTACACAATACCATATCCACTGCATAAAGCAACAGATGTGGATGTCTAAGTTTAATTATTAATTCAATCAACTGGGAGAGATTTCTCTGAGCCATGGTGGTTCAGTCCTGGTGGATTCTGTCTCTTCTCTTTGGCATTCCAATAAAACATTAAACTTGTGATTTTTCTATTTAAAACAAATTCTGGTTCCTGAAATACTCTGTAGGTAGATCAGTAGACATGGATACTGTTGTTCCTAAGACCTTGAGCAAACCAGATTCTGTTCAGATTAGCTTAATCAACCTTTACCCCCTTGAACCAGTCTAAACAAATAAATAGCAATTCAGCATTCACAGACAAAGGTAATTATAGTGCATCAGACTCTGCCATAATAAGCAAGTAACAGTTATGTCTGGGCTTAGTTGATTACATTTCAGACATTTGGTCACCTGAATGAAAGGAGTTCTGAAACCCTTCAATGTTTTCTAATAACGTTTTATCTGAAGAGCTGTAATTCATTTCTTCTTTTGTATTTTTTCTTATTAAGCCACTCGTTCAGTGAAAAGGTTTAATCGGTGAGTTTAAGAGGAAACCCAAAGAGACAGGGTCCCCCAACAACCCCATGCTGCTGATCCTAGTATTGACTATCATTGTTTGTTTGAATGCCAGCTTGGTGGTCTGGATATATACACCTGGTTTGGTACTTGCAGCTGTTCAGAGGATAAGTTGTGTAGAATAGATGCTTTACGAATAAACACACAGCATTTTAATATTTGTGAAAATGGCTTAAAGATGTTTATAATGGAAGACCTTTATGTCATCCCATTGAGCAAAGATCGTATTTTTAAGTCCCAAGATTAATAGTGTGGTTTGTTCATTGAGGTGTGCTACATGTTTATCAAATGCATGTACTGGCAATTGTTGAAAACATCAAAATGCATCTTATTAGCATCTAGTATATTGGTACTTGTATGAAAAAACAATAACTGTCACATTTCATTCTTATCAATTTTTTCATCTGTCCACTGGACTAAAAGTAGTGAAAAGGAATAATAAGTTCCTGTGTTCCTGCAGTGATGGTGTTGTGCTTTGTTTGTTCATCACTTGTGTCTTACTGCCTGAAGCACTGGAGACCGAAGCTCTTGGCCGCCTTATTAATAACCTAATGAACACTAACATTAAAAATGCACTTAAAATTGTTATTTTTGTGGTTTGAAAGGAGAGAAATGGAATTCTTTCAAAATAATTTTTCCCCCTCCAATTATCCAGCCATTGAAAAACACTTTCCAATAATTTTTTTGCCTTACAGGAACAATAATCTATTTGTTTGCAGTGTAGACAAATCCTCCACTGTCAAATGACAAAGGTTATTGTTTTCTTACGTGCTTGTTTATCTCTCTCTATATCAGAATAGTGTAAAGTACTTTGTAGTAAATGTTCACAGGAATGAGGGTATGGGATATGGGAACAACTGCTGTCTGCACAGAGGCAGAGATTAGCAAAGAACTATCCACAAGGCGTCCAATCGAAACTGAGCACTAGGACAAAAGGCTTTTGTGTTCTGTGAATTGTTTTTTTATTAACTGTAAAATCCAAAAAATACTTCCTATTTTGCTGACTCGTACTTAATTAAGCATTACTTTATGCTTCTCAAACACTCGAGAATTTATCTCTGCAATGTAGACAATACTTTTTTTATCATCCTGCATTCATAAACCAAATTATACAGTTACACGCATTCAGCTCACATTCCTGTAGGATAGAGGGATTTGAAAACACTGTCAGTGCTGGATCGCTGAACTCCCATCTTTGATCTACAAAACTCGCAAGAATTTACAAGGTCAAGACGTGTCTCTCGCCAAATGAGTTTACAACTGTACCAGAGCAATGCATTTCCTTTTACTGTGGTACTGATGTTGTGTTTGAATATAAAGTATTTCAAGTTATGGCCGGCTGCATTTTAAGCAGAGTTGCAACCTTTATTTGTGTTGAACTGTGTTGAACTGGGCTGCTTTCCTGCTGTGCTCTTAATTTAGAAGCTGCACGTATCGGTGTCCCAGAGGCATGAAGTAGGTCAATGATGGGAAAAGGAGATATTTTTGGAATATTTTATTTGAAGTAACTCGAAGAATGATGCAAAACAACCGGGGACGGGGATGGGGGGTCATATAAGTCTCATACTGGTTTACACGGTTTGAAGGAACGTGGAGACCTGAGTTTTATTTCCATTTGTCATCCATTTCACTCCTTGTAGCTTAAATATGTGTTTGGAATAGAAGTCAACCAGGAAGGTTAATTCTTTCACAGAGAATGGATTGGGATAGGGAGACGTGTGTGTGATTTAGTGTGGTTTGGGGTCTCTCCTGATTCACTGTTAATCACATTGGCCGTATTCAAGTGTCTGGCACATGCATGGGCTGCTTTGTGCACAGAGTTGGTCTTTAAGTGTTTCTTAAAGAAAGGGGAAAACCAATGGAGCATCATTTAGCTTGTGTAGGTATAAAATACACAATGGGGCGCAATGGATGCTTGACACCTGAATGTGTGGCTTCTATTGTTTCGATACATTGTTTGTCTTTGCTATTAGAAGATAGAAAATATTATAATCATTGATTGCCAATTTCACTTGGATGTTTTTGTTTATGAGGAACAAAGTTATACTAATATTAAGTTTTTTTTAAGATTTTTAACATTTCTTCGTGTTGTTCACCCATACCCACAACTTACACTACAAAAACCACTATTGATGTATTTTCTGAAAAATATCCAGGTACAATAGCACTGGTAAAGAAACATTTTAAATAAATTATATCAATAAATAAAATATCAAATGAATCACTTGAGGGCGCTAGAAATAACCTACCGTTTATATAATCTTACAACATCTTAATTGTCATATTATTCAGAGATGGGTTCTGAAATAGTGTACTTTTCAAACAGGCATCATTTGATTAGCTCTGTAGTTTTCCCATGATTGCCTTCTTAGTTTTCTATATGAAATCCAAAAAATAAATGACCTGTGCTTCACAAACCTTTTGTCAGCACAGATTGTAACACTCCTGCCCCTCTACAACACATTTGAATCTTAGTGAAAATAACTGAAGTGGAAAAAATGTCTTTCTCTTATGTTTTTTTTTTAGTCATTCACTGCCAATGTTAAAGGATAAGTGCCACAAACAGACTGTTAAAAACCCTTTGCGTAGCAGATTTGTACCACGTTTTAAAGCCTCTCGTCTGAAATAGTGCAACAGCAAATTCGAATTTCCTGCATCTTGAGCATTTATTTTTATATGTACAGTTTTTTGTACAGTTTCCACACAGTCCCTGGGACTTCATTCTTCACAACTGGCTGTAGTCTTCTGGCACCCAGCTCCCAGAAAACTGTCCTGATGTCTGAGACATTCACTTTATTCATGCCGAGCCTGTTAATCCCCTTGTGGTGTCATCGTTACTTAACTAAATTGTGGAATAAAAAATATATAATCTAGGAGTACTCTTAATGTGGAGCAATATATAAATTGGCAGTTAGTACACCAGCAGAGACTTGGATACTTGAGTGAGTGCAGAATTAACAACTGACGTCATCCAAAAGGTAGCTGGTGAAATAAATCCCCAACTCTGTTCCCAACTAACAGACTGTGGCTGCTGTGGTGTTTAGTCTGAGGATAACCAGTTAGGAGAAGAAGAAATATCTTGGGAAGCTTTGAGCAACTTATCCCACTTGACCTGGTCTACTAACTCACCGGTGATCATCTAGCCAGTCCTGTACATCATTGCTGCTCCACTTTGCATGATTTCCCAGCCTAGTTGTTTTTCTACTTTTGTAACCAATTACTGTTGCTTGAAGAAACTTTTTTCCCCCCTTACCGTCTCACACTGAATAGAAAAGAAATAATACGTACAGAATATCAATGATCACAGCCAAGCAAGGAACTAAAATAATGGCAATCTATCTAATCTGATTCTGCTTTACATATAATTATTGAAGTAAGGAATAATTTGCTTTCTGATTAAGCAAATGCATTGTGATCAGTATCGGTTTAGGATGCTCCTGACCTCAAACCTGAAAACAAAAACAAGTTTGGAAAAATGCAAGGATCTGAAATATGGTCTTGGCAGTTATGCTTTGCACTGATAATTCAGGTGTCAAACTCTGAGATTCTGGCAAGTGTGTACACTATGTATTCTGAGTTTCCCCGCTCCTAACATGCTCCAAACATGCCTGCTGACCGATCAGGGTTACATTTTGTTTTCCCAAGAGGCAGGGCTTATGTTTTTATTGTATTTGTTGACGTCATGAGAGGAATGTTTTTCTGATTGTTTGCTAATATTAATAACCCTGGAATGTCCCTCAGGGAGATTTGGGATCCGTGTCCATCCGTTCTCCAAACGCCCAGACTATAGTCAATACCTTAGCCTTTTCAAATGCAGTTTTTAACTTAACTCTTTTGAACTAATCTTCATGTTTCAACCACAACAAGATCAGCTTATTCCCTACCTGTACATTGTGAATAAAAATTATTTAAACCACCTATAGTCACATTGCCATTAATTATCTTAACTGTTATAGTTTATTGAAGCTTTTGGTCCATGTTGACTTGGGTTCATATTAGGGTTAATTATTCATTTCCAAACTTCCAATGACTTTTGTTACCTTGCACTCTGTAGCCCAGCACTACTTTCTCACTGCACTGACAGACTTGCTGTGATCTATTGCCATTTAGTCCCTATGCTTCTGCTTGCCGGTTGTACAAAGGAGCCGCCCACTGACGCCACAAGGCACCACTGCAGCTCCGTTCAGCCCGAGCCCCACATTGCACACTCACAGTGCCTTTGTACTCTTTTTCTGTGTAGCCAAACGCTGTCATTGTGCCTCTCTGTAGGACACGGTGCTGATGTCAAGTGTGTGGACTGGCATCCAACCAAAGGCCTGGTTGTGTCAGGGAGCAAGGACAGTCAACAGCCAATCAAATTTTGGGATCCAAAGACGGGACAGAGCCTGGCCACGCTGTAAGTTCTAGAATGGATTCCGGTTCCTCTATGGCATTCACAGAGAGACCCTGAAAAAGTGCTCACCCAGCCAAATTAGACAGATTTCCTCCTTTGCTGGGCTGAGGGTTGAATCTCCTAGGGGACCTCTTTTTAGTATTAGAAATGTTTAGAAAGAATTTACACCATCAAAGGAAATCAACTTCTTAGGCACTGATGCTTTTGGTTACATTACATGCTTATGGATTACATCATTCAAGTAAATAATAATTAGAAACATATGAAACCATCTCAAAGGATTTCTTGGGCAAATGGCAATGGCCTTTAATGATATCCATTTGTTTTTCTTACATTGAAGTACTTAGTGTCTTCAGTTCATTCAGACAGTCCGGTATTTAGTTCGCAGGGTGTAAACAATTCTGTGATTTAGCCCCATTTCACTTCCTGCCCCTTGTTACCCCGCAGTCACGCCCACAAAAACACAGTGATGGAAGTGAAGTGGAACCTGAATGGCAATTGGCTGCTCACGGCATCACGTGACCACCTGTGCAAGCTGTTTGACGTGCGGAACCTGAAAGAGGAACTTCAGGTCTTCAGGGGTCACAAGAAAGAGGCCACAGGTCAGACCACGAGGGGGGAGGAAGAGTCTTCTGTACTGCATGAAAGGACAACTAATCAATGAACGATCTCTACTTTAATTTCCCGGTGTGCAATCAAAGACATATTTACTTCCAGTGGAAAATACAAGTTATGAGCTTTACGTTTCCAGGTTAAATGAAGATGTTCACACACCCCTCTCAGAACATTCTTTGACTTATTTTCACAAGTGTGGTGTAGCTCTTAGTTTGCCCAAGTCATAACCTTTACTGATGGGGTTTTTCTGCAAAGGAACATTTGCAGACATTGTTCTGGTTTTCCAGACACTTGCAGACTTCTGTATGTTGGCCCAGGAATGCAGATTTAATTGGCTAACCATTGATTTGAGTCTAATGGTTTGTCTGCCTTCTCTCCCCTTGCTCTCATGCTGGTACTGCCCTATAGCTGTTGCCTGGCACCCCATCCATGAAGGCCTGTTTGCCAGCGGGGGCTCTGATGGATCTCTGCTCTTCTGGCATGTTGGGTAAGAGAATCTCTGCCTTTTGGTCTCCACGCTTGGTGTCTGTGGGCATCCCAAAGAAGACTGTTTGTCAGACTCAACTCATATTCAGCTTGAGCTTACAGTAACGATGATGTCACAGTGAGATGCCACTAATACAGACTTGGGTTGGACATTAATAGAGTGGCTCGGTACTCGGAGGTTGACTTGTGTGTTCCTGTGTTGCAGAGTGGAAAAGGAGGTGGGAGGCATGGAGATGGCCCACGAGGGCATGATCTGGAGCCTCGCCTGGCATCCATTGGGCCACATCCTCTGTTCTGGCTCCAACGACCACACAAGGTAGGTGTGGTCCAATATAGCCCTTCTGTGCAGTGGCTTTCAGCTGCTTGATGACATTCAAATGCAAATTATTGTGCTCCTCAGGATATGCATAGTGGCCTTCTAATATTGTGCTGTTTTACATAAACGAATGCAGCAGTGCCTGATTGTCCTCTCCTGTCCCCTGCAGTAAATTCTGGACCAGGAACCGCCCTGGAGACAAGATGAGGGATCGTTACAATCTGAACCTTCTACCTGGCATGTCAGAAGACGGTGTGGAATACGGTACGCGTCCGCTGTAGTACGAGAAGAAGCCATGAAGATGACTTATGCTGAAGCAGTCAGGCAGAACATCTATTTTGTGGTGAAGTGGTTGATTTGCAAACCAACGAAAGTCAACAGTTAGGGCCCTCGTGCCAATTGGGAGAATCCACCCTGTCATCTTGCCAGAGACGACAGGAAATATTCCATATCTTTGATCTCAAATGTTCTTTTGTTTGATACAACTGTTTCTCTGCTCTCTAGATGATATTGAGCCCAACAGCATGGCAAACATCCCAGGAATGGGTATCCCTGAGCAGCTGAAGATGGCGATGGAGCAGGAGCAGAGTGGTAAGGAACTGCTTCAACATCTTTTGTTTTAATGGTAGGAAATAAATATTTGATATTGATTAGTAAATACTGTACGTCTTTGGAAAAACTGATACTTTCTGAAGGTTGAATTCTGCAAATCCAAAATGCTTTCCACAGTCTGCTCAGAAGTACAGTGAACGTTATGAATGGACTGTGTCATTGGATTGTGTCTGACTTGTGTATGGTCCGTGTGTCTGCAGGGAAAGAGGATGTCGGTGAGGCGGAGATGACAATCCCAGGCTTGGACTGGGGTATGGAAGAAGTGATGCAGAAAGACCTAAAGAAGGTCCCACAGAAGAAAGTTCCCTACGCCAAACCCATCCCAGCACAGTTCCAGCAGGTAACGTCCAAGAGCAATGTGGAACATCAGAACGATGCGGGGGGAATTAACAATACTAGGATATTATTGTTCTCTGCTTTCTGGAAAGAACTGTCGGAGTCTAAAGATGCACATCAAGTGAGGGGCAACATGACTGTAGGGAACAGGTTATAGGATGGAAAAGAAAGAAAAGTGACTTGATAACTCCTAATCGCCTTCTTACACAGGCCTGGGCAGAGAACAAGGTGCCTGCTCTTGCCCCTGGGGAGCTCCCGAAGGAGAGGAAGGATGAGAAGAAGGTCGATGGCAAGAAGAAGACTCAGGCGGAGATTGAGCGGGAGATGGCAGCCCTGCAGTACACCAATCCGCTGCTGCTGGAGGTGAGAAGGATGCGACACCCTGACATTTCATTCCAATGAGTCTCATCAGAGTGACGTGGTATAGGTCTATGTCAAGTTTTTAAGTATTTTTGTTTTGTTTGTTCCTTTCATTCCAGCAACTCAAGATTGAACGTCTTGCTCAGAAACAGTCAGACCAGGGTGCTCCTCCTCCAGGCCCCCAGCAGGGGGCGATGCAGCCTTTCCCTGGACAGGGGCCCATGCCCCCACCTCCTCAGGGATTCCAGCAATCTATTCCACAGCAGATGCCCCCCAACATGCCTCCTATGGGTCCAGGAGGCCCACAAGGACCATTTATTCCCCAGGGCCAGATGGGCCCCCCTGGACCTCAGCTGCACCAGGGGCCTCCTGGACCTCAGGGCTTCATGGGGCCTCAGGATATGCATGGGCCACAGGGCATGCCGAGGCACCCAGGCCCTCATGGACCAATGGGGCCTCAGGGGCCTCCTGGTATGCAGGGCAACAAGGGCATGCATGGACCTCCAGGAATGCCTCCAGGATCCAGAGTTATGCAGGGCCCACCCCCAGGGGGAATGCAGGGTCCTCCAGGGCCACCAGGGGGCATGATGGGGCCCCCACCTCGTGGAATGGGGCCTAGAGACAATCAGGGACCTCCTCAGGGAGGCATGATGGGTCCCCAAGACATGAGGGGGCCCATGCCCCAGGGAAACATGATGGGACACCAAGGGCCACCCATGCAAGGGGGGATGATGGGACCCCCAATGCATGGCCCCCAGAGCCAGCAAAACCAGCCTAGAGGTCATGGAAATATGCAGGGAATTGGGAACATGCATGGAATAGGAAACATGCCAGGTCCTCCGGGGGGTATGCATGGACATCCTGGAAATATGCAGGGACATCCTGGAAATATGCATGGACCTGGCAATATGCAGGGTCCTCCGGGCAACATGCAGGGACCTGGAAACATGCATGGACCTCCAGGTAGCATGCATGGCCCTGGCAACATGCCAGGCCCTCCTGCAAACATGCAGGGACCTCCAGGGAACTTGCATGGGCCAGGCAACATGCAAGGGCCTCCTGGCAATATGCATGGACCAGGGAACATGCAGGGAATTCCACCATTCATGCAGCAAGGCAAATCGCCCCTGCTGGGTGAAGGTCCCAGAGGCCAGTTCAATCAGGTGAGTTTCAGCCTATTAGAGTAAACCACAAATCATGACTGCTGTTTCTGTGTGCAGTGGCTCTCGGCCCTGGTCCCGAGGACCCCACTGCCCTGCTTGTCTTTGTTCCAGCTAAGCTCTCAGTTACTTAATTGAACTCTTAACTGAAATAGTAATTTGTCTAATCAGAACTTTTTAATTAAAGTAACCAAGTGTTTGGCTGATCCATGAAAGGATTGAACAGAAAACAAGGTTTTTAAGACTTGCTTTGTTAGAATCACAGAAGCATTTCAACAGACAGACTCCATATAGACACTAACCTTTATAAGTCACTGAGGATCACTGAACCACATTGAATGTACTTTAACACTGTTTGTTTCTCAGACGGGACAGAACCAAGGGCCACCTCCACTGATGTCCGGGATGGTGCAACAAGGACCCGGCCCCAACGGGAAAGGTAGTAGGAATTATTTTATAACTTTTCCATTTTTTGTGTCTCTGTCTGGTTGTCAGTCAGTTCACTAAATGATCATGTTGTTCACTACCCTACATGGTGCGCAGCAGTGCTTTGGGTTGTAGACTGGAGGGTTGTGGCTTCAATCCCCCGGTAGGCACACTGCTGCGTACCCTTCGAGCAAAGGGACTTTTATACTGGAGCATTCTGGATAGAGCAGTCTCTGGAAATGGGTACCCACGTGAGTCGCTTTGAATTAATGTCAGCCAAATAAGGGTAGGGTAGCAATGTGTAGGGAATCGGGCAATGGCGGGTGCAGTTTGAGGGACAGTTCAGGAGTGACACTTCAGGGGTTTGTTTGATTGACAGGTGACGGGCTGCTGGGTCCTTGCCCTGGCCCGGTGGTTAGGGTGCCCAGCCCCGGCCATGGTGGTATGATGCTCCAGCCACACCAAGGAATGGGCGATTGCTGGCATCCAGGGCCCGGTAACATGCCTGGCACTGCAGGACAGCCAGGTACCCCCTAGCAAGAGGCTGCCACTCAGAGCCTCTCTATAGTTCAGAGCATGGTCAATTGTCAACACTCCAGGCCTTTCGTTCATCCAGAGCCATTGCAAATAAGTTAGAGCTTGAATTTACAGATATTTTGCATCAGAAGTACCATTCCCTGTGCTGAGAGTAGATGTTAGTCTAAATTATAGCACTGGTGCAGTTAGAGCAGGAAAATGCATTGGCCAATTGTTCCACCTTCTTCCTTCCTGGTGCAATTGCTGTGTAGGAGATTGTTGTATACCAGAGGATCTTCTCAGTGTTGAGTTCCGATATGTAGTCAAAGAGACGTGGAGCTGGAGCTTTCGCAAACGGATGGATTGGAAACCTGGAGTGTTGTGGGCATTGGTTTTGGGAGTGCAGAGACAGGAGAGGAACACGGCACTTAAGTTGATCATTGGGAGAAAGGTTTAGCATTTCTCCAGTTGGGCACATTGGAATCACTTGAGGGATGAGTTTGGGATCTTATTTCCTTCAACTGGTTTCCTAAAAGTGTTGCACAGTGAGAAGATTGTGGACCCAGGGTATAATCTGTCAATTTAGCACTTGGGTTGTGGATGCCTTTTCAATGGATTGTAATGCAGGTAATCCTCGCAATAAAATCATATTTTTAAGTAAAGTGAATTAACAAGAGGAGATTAAGTGAAATCTATTGAAAAGGCTACAGGTGTTTGGATTGTTTTAGGTGGGTATTGTTCTCCTAGGTTTGCTGTACAACATCAAGGTGTGTGTGGGGGTTTTCTGTGGCAGAACGGTAGGTGTTACATCTCTAACCAATATCAGCATACACTTAACACAACTGGCTGTATGTGTTTTTGCGAATGGCTGTAGTTGTCTTGGCCTGCCTCTGTAATGTGGACACTGACCTTAATGGCACTGTCAACCAGACCTGGAAGAGAAAAAAACATAAGCAAGGAGTCTGATCCATCTGTCTCCATTTCAGGGGACGCCCGTGGGCCGCCCAACCATCACATGGGTCCGCCACCTGACCGGCGAGGACCTGAGGCGGCTGTGGTACCGGAGCAAGGCTCTGAACGAGGCGGGCCTTTCTGGGGGGAGTCACGTGACGGACGCCGCGGCCCCACTGCGGAATTCGAGGGCCCAGATGACCGGTTCCGACCCCGGGGGGAGGAGAGCTGGAGGCAACAGCAGCAGCACCCCACCCCCCCGCCGCGAAGCCAGAGCCAGGAGTTCCGCGAGGGGGACTCCCGCGGCCACAGCAGAGGAGGGCCCCACGGAAACTGGGAGGGCCGGCGGACCTCGGAGGAGAGGTTCCCTCGGGATGGGGAGGAGCCGCGGTTCAGGGGGCGCAGGGAAGAGAGGTGCGTTAGATCAGCTTCTCGGCACAACAAAGTGCCAGGCGTCTTTTTCACAGTGCGTTTAATCATAACTCTTTGAGTTTGGGCTAGCCGTATTAGTAGTTAATAATTGCAGATGTTGTTGAAAAGCAAAATAGCCCCTTGCATGATTATATGCAGTTCTTGTAATCTTCAATACTTCTTCAGAACTAGCGAATGCCATCTTATCAGTGTCCACAGTGATGGCACTCTTCAGGTTTTGGATTCTGAGGCCATGGGTGAGTGTAGCCAGGTAACGTGTCTCTGGGTTGTACGTAGGTTTGACAGTTACGAAGGCCCCGGGGAAGAGTTTGAACAGAGGCCGCGAGACCAGAGACGCCCCCCCCATGGCCGGCATGGACAAGATTTTGACCATGAGCAGTCGGACGAATCGTGAGTAACATGTTTGGTTAAAATGAGCAACCTCTTTAGCCCAGGGGCAGATGGAGTCACATAGCCTCTGAATTATTCCAGAAATTCACCTACATTTTTAAGGGAAACTAGACACTATTTTTGTTAATATTTAAATCTCCAGTAGACCTCCTGCAGCCACGTGACCTCGAAGCATCAAAACACAGCCATCTTGGTAGGCAACTCCACTTGCTGTGATACAGGGGGATTTGACAAACACCAGCAATATTTACCTTGATCAGACAGATACAAGTAGATGTATGTCTAAACTACAGAGACTCAGTATTACTGATTAATGCACCTGACGTGGATGTGACATTTTTTATAAGGTGCTGCTGCTGCAATATTTGTCTGCATTTCATTCTCTGGCACACCCAACATAACATTCTTCTACCCGATTGGGTTATTTATAATTTCTTTCTGATATGTTGCTGCTGTATACTCACATAGAAAGGTGTCACAGTAAAAGATTAATATAAAAAGATTAATCACAACCTGGCGAACAACAACTTTCTTGCATTGTAGATTCACTTTCTCATACTGCCTTCCAACTAAGTAACCTGGTTATCTTGCCTGCCAAAATGGCGACTGTTTTGATCCAGACGCTAAGGCTGCTGGGATTGTGACGTCATCTGCTGGATCCCTATAGTGTAGTATTGTTCGTGAAGACTCGAGCTTGTTGTTGGAAACGACGCCTGCATCTCTGCTCATCTAAATGGGCAGTAAAGCAGATTGCTGTTGCCCCTATAAACAAGTTGCCATTACCCGGCCTGTCCCCAACAGATTCCGGAGGGGCGGCCCTGCGCGGCACGACGCCCGGGGCGGACGCAGCTTCTCCGAGGAGTTCTCCGGAGAGGAGGGTTACGAGCCGCAGGATGACAAAGCGAGAAGCTGGGATGCTGGAGGGAGGGGGAGGAGTCGTGGGACACCCAGAGGAGGTGAGGGTCTGTACCACGTGGATGGACTCCTAAAAGGGTCCCTCAGTTGATGTAATGCTCTCTCTGCCATTAAACATCAAGCTGCTCAGTTTTCCTAAGCATTCGTGGCTAAATGTGGCATAACAGTGAAAGTGTAATTAAGAAAAGGCATAAAACATCATTTTTTTTGTTTCCTAAAATGACACTTTCTACACTAACCGGCAGCTACTGATGCAATAAATCATCCACTTACAGTAATAAGTGTTTGATGGCCATACTTTAATTTAATTTAATCATTTTGGTTTTAACTTTTTTCAAATCCAATAAAAAATTGCTTTTTAGTTTGTGAAATCCACATTTTTCAGTTTTGCTAAATGACAATGACAGGCCGTTCTTCCAGTATTAATAAGTAGCTTCCGGTCTCCCTGTCTGCTTCCCTTGTTTAATGATGTGCAAATGTTTCCAGGCGGACGGAAGGGGCTGCTCCCAACTCCCGATGAGTACCCCCCACATTACGAAGGCGGACGCAAGCCAGACAACTGGGAGGCCGGGCGAGACCCAGGTGAGAGGGAGTGAGAGGGAGTGAGAGGGAGGAAGGGTATTCAATGCAAGAACAGCATCACTTTGGCTGGCAGTAGGTATTGGCCATGTTTGGAGCCAGTGAACAACCTCAGTGGTGGTGTTGTGTGTCTGTAGGTCATGAACACTTCAGGGATGGACCACGGCCCGACCACACACCCCGCGACAGCCCCTCCCCGGCCAGCAGGGAACGCTCCTCCTCCCTCCAGGGGATGGACATGGCATCGCTACCCCCCCGCAAGAGGCCCTGGCATGACGGGCCGGGCACAGGCGACAGAGACTCCCCCGGGGGCGGCCCTGATGACCGAGCCCCTGGTAAGAGCACCCCCCAGCACCCTGCAACTACAGGACAAGATGATGTAGCTCATTCAAGACGTACGTGTTCGTAGCTGTGCATTGCTGTCTGGGCTGGAAAATCGTATAAGTGGCATTTTGTATTTATTTTATTTACTATTCAGGATGGTCGCACAGCCTGGAGATTTTGTGTAATGTAATACAATCTACAAACATGTTTTTACCAGGTGTGCTTAAAGTTCAGGGGGTCTGTCAGTGTGTCGATATTAGAGAGGTAAGGGGTGTCAGTTGCTGCTTCCCCTGTGCGTTTCCCCGACTAAAGGTAGGCTGTTCTCGGTGTTGCAGGCCGTGGCTCTTCTCAGCGCGGGATGAAGCTGGGCAGGTCCGGCTCTCAGGACGGAGACTCGCACAGAGAAGAGGCCGGCTTCGGGGGCACGTCCCGAGGAGCAAGGGGGACCTGGGGTCGAGGTTCAGGCGGAGGAGGAGGCAGTGGAGACGGCGGACGTGGCGGAACAGGAGGGGCAGCCGTGAACATGAACAGCTCCGGGCCGGCGCGGCGCGGCTCCACTCGCGGGTCTTCACGGGGAAGCCGGGGCCGATAGGGCTGACAGAACTACGGTGGGGGTAGAGGGACAATGTTTCACTCTTGACATGCTGTGAAGACTTGAGCGGGACAATCCTAAGGCCTCGGGGACAGGTTCAAAGCAGGGGGGATGGGGTGGGATTGTGGGGAAGAGCAGCAGCACCTTCCAGAGGTGGGACACTAGCAGAGAAGGACAGCAGCACAGCACTGCTCCTCACAGGACTCGCGCTCTTTACTGGGATCAACGGGGCCACATCCTGCTGGATTAATTGACTCGAAACAGAAACTCCCTGTGTGTGTGAATCTGTGTGTTTATTGCTCCTCTGTCCACTCATTAACCCCCAAGCTCCTGTCCAAGGCAGTTTACCCTATATGTCACAGGAACAGGTCCAATTAGTGGTTAGGTATGTCTTCACACACAGCCTGTCCACTGTCTGTCCTGTTGGCACCGAACTGTCATGCAATCGGTGTTCTCCCATTCTAATTCTTTGTACGGCATTTCATCTCCCACCTTTTCCACTTGTTCTAACTCTTCCCTCACTAATCCATTCATCACACACTTCCAGGATGAGCGCCGGTACCGATGTCTCTGGCATCGATGACAAAGGAGACCTCCACACGTAGAGATCTCGAATGAGTTGATGGAAACGAGCTCAGATGGTTGATTTTTTGGTTATGTTTCACAGTCTCGGTTGTACGATTTTCACACAGGTTGATTCAGTGCTCTCCCTTCCTGTCTCACTGTCACAGACCTCAGGCCAACACCCATTGACAGTATTCTTGGACTGTCCTTCCTGACAGCCACCCCAATTATAAAACCCAAGGACAGAGTATTGATCGACAGGATGAGTTTGTCAGCTCACCGTGGATGAGGTGGCAGTTACAGCTGCAGCTGTTTTCCATGTTGTATTTCCATCTCTTATTCCCCTGAGACACCCAGATGCCCCCTGGCACCCTTGAACAAACCGATCGGACATTTTCTGTCACTCACCTTTCTTCTTTTTATAGAAGTGCCATTGGATTAAAAGATGTAAATAAATTGAATAAATGCAGAAAGAAATCAACAGCTGGATGCTCTAATTCTAGTTCTTGCCGCTGGTGTTCGCTGTGTTCTGAAATGGGGGGACGCGTCCATCCTGCACGAGGAAAGTGGCGCGAGAGCCACTGCGGCTCTGTTCTCACTGAGGAAATTCAGTAATTGATGTTTCCGATTCTACACATGTTTTTTCCGGGAGAGCACATTTTGCTACAAAGAAAAGAACAGCGGGTTCTCGTTTGTTTTTCTTTACGGAACTCCTAGTTTTCTTTGGTTCCTTTTTAAAACAAGCAAAAAAAAAAAAAACACCACAAAAAAAAATAAAAGTATACTGGACTCTGTAACATTGCCAGGCAACTTTCTGGGTGTGCAGAGACAGTGTGTTTCTTTGTAATTGTACAGTTTGTCAAGAGATTGTCATATCGTTTTTTTTTTGTTCATTTTTTTTGTATGAAACTGCAATAGAATTTGTGCAAAATTTACCAAAAAAAAAAAGTGTCTGGTTTCATCTTTTCATTTTCCTTTCTGTGTTGAGGTACAATCTTCTGCTGCAGTGTCTTACAAATCCCATGATCTATATATCTTTCTCTCTATCTCTCATATATCTCAAACTAGACTCCCGAGTTGGAAAGAACCCCTTTGAATTTTGTAGGATGTACTTTTTATGTATAATTCCCCATACACTAAATAGGCAGATCTTTTTTCCCCCCAACTAAAACAGTCCCTACAACTCATTTCAGGCTACATTCACCAGAAAGCACAAATTATAAGATAAAGGACACTGAAATCATTGCACCTAGAAGCAACACAGGTCCAACATGGCTGAGCATCTGCAAGAAATGTGTAATCTGTCCAATTGACCCTGTAACCCTTCTGCCAGCAATCCCCCACAGAACAGACTAGCACTCATTCTATTTGACCAATATCAAACTAAATGAACAAAAAGTTACAATTAAGTGAGTTACAATTTTAATGTGACAAAAATCAAACTAGTACATACATTTCATACAAATATGTATATCAAGAAAAACAATGGTCTCCTATAACTTTTTATAGTAAATAATACTCACTGAAGTCACTAGTCAGTTTAGGCTCCATGCTAAAAAGAGCAGCACTGAGAGTAGTGTGGCTGGGAGTTGCACTTCACTATATTTATTTTCAATTGCAGTGTAGGCTACCAGGATTACCCAGAAAGTGAACCAATCAGAGGATAAATAGTGAGGGTGTCTGCTGGGAAAACCTGTTGCTACACTTCCATCCTTCCGTTTCAATTCTTCAGGTGATTTGCACATGCTACATAACCGGTTGAAAATAAATGAGGGGAAAAAACTCATGTGCACAGCCTGGTGGTTTTAAGGGATTTAAAGCCTCCCTGTACGTTTTAGTGCCACTCAATTAGCATTCTAATACAGCGTTTACTCGCATTTTGGCTCTCGGGTTAGAAGTGAGTTTATAGCCGGTTTCTCGGCGCTTGATTGGTCAAGAGATGTGCAAGTTTTGGACATCTCTGCTCTGTCCCCGACTTGAACCCTGTACAAGGCTCGCAGGCCGAAGTCATATGGGCATTGTCTTTCCAGAGACCGTCCTTTTCAGCGCAGACATTGTCAGGCTCCCTATGAAGCGGATCCCCGCGCTGCCTCCCGGGAGAAGCGCGACGATGTACCCGACTATGGCCGCGACTTGCACGGCGGCTCCGAGCGCGGTGAGCACGGTACTGTGGAGGCTGAGAGCGGCGTAGAGGGTCCCGGTGAGAGAGCACAGGTACACGGCCGCCCCTGGGGATGGGGTCGCCAGGAGTTTGCTGGGTCCCCGCAGGATCGCCGCCCCTAAAAGTGCGAAAACGGACCCCAGTGACCACAGTAGGGCGAACTTGCGGGCCTTCAGCAGGAGCAGAGGGGCGTACAGAGCGGACAAGCCGAAACACAGCACCGAAACCACGATACAGAGTCCAAAGCCGACCAGTCTCTGCGAACGGCTCATCCCGGGCAGGCAGGGGTCTGGCTCCGAGGACCACGGCCAGGAAACGCCGGTGCTCGAGCCTTGGCCCGCATTGTTGCTGCTGCTGCCGCCTCCAGGGAAGGGACTGGACCAGCGACCGAACCAGCTCCCGTTGGCCGAGGCCGTGTCTCCCATGTCGATGGAGGTACTCGACTGTGATACAGTTTTAGCACCGCTCTTCGACTGAGCTAAGTACTCTTGGAGTTGTCGGTTTAAATCAGCCATGTTTCTGTTTTAGCTCACCGTTCAACTGTGCTCATAGTGAGAGCCCCTTTAGACACCCAAACAGGAAGTGGCCAACAACGGCCAAGGCAACGTCACTAAAGCGACGCAGCGAGACTTGGATAAATGTCGCGTACTTATTGCGTACGTTTCTGAAAGTTCACATGGTTACTGTTTTTATTCCAACCTTCGTGTCCGTGTGGAGAAACAGATGGCATATTTTTTATAATAAATATCCCTTCCCTATTCATTGTAGACCACGGTGACACCCCTGGTAGTTGTATAGTGTCTTGGTTTAGGCCTTAAAAACAAGGACAGTTCAATTTGACCTAACCCATTACATTATAACATACACATAATATGATGCAGAGAGAGAGAGAAAGTTATCTAATCACAGCTGTACTGGACTGACACCAGCCTGGCTCTAAAATTAACTTCTCGCTTCATTGGTTCTTTGTTCCTCAAGCCTTTTTAGGAGGCTGGCTAATCTGCGGCTCTGATCTTCCCTCACAGGGAGAGGAGGCCGTCTGACGGGCAGGAGGTTGAAAGCTCAAACAAAGGAAGCAGCTTGACCGTGAAACCGGCTACAGAAAGCAAGGAACTAGTCTAGATCAGCACAGAGTACAGCACTGCAGGGACCAGGTGAGTGTGCACACATCTACCGAGATCAATGGAGTGACAGTCACAAACTGACAGTCTTCACTTCATTCACTCAGATGGTCTCTACCATTTCCTCAAAGCTGAAAAAGATACATAATTGAGGAATTAGTATGCAGGATTTATAAAACTAAATTAATCTACAAATGACATGGTTGCAAATGAGGTGTGCATGTTGTTGACCATGACTACCGGCTTTACACGCTAATGTTGTTATTTACACTGTTTTGATATTAGTCCAGGACTGAGTGTGTGCTGTTTAAATGAACTTGCTCAGCTTGTTAAGGTTCATTCCAGTTTGGGGTTAAGAAACTAATTTTTTAGTTTGTAGAACTAGACATCTCTGTGAATGTGTCTTTGGTTTCATGGTCTATAAAAACACAAAACAAAGACTGCTTCCCCACCCCTACAGATAATGCTACCCATCTCAGCATTTACATTTATATTGCAACTCTCTTGTAAAAGATTAGTTCAGTATATTACTCTGTTGTGGTCAGTTTTGGGATTTAATTGGTCCTTAAATAATCATTGGAAACAGGGTTAAGGCTCTCTGGGAACAGTTGCAGCCACCATTGGTTTATAAACTTACCATCTGTTTCTGGCAGCTGCTTCAGCTCTGAATCTCCCCATCTACAGAGAATGCCTCCTAAATTATATCGGACTATATATCTATACGTTTATAAATCCTGACTCAAGACTTCTATTCTGGAGTTGGTGTTTTGGTGTTTGGTTAGGCCAATGTCTCAGTAAAGGCGCTACAAGTCTAAATAGTTGTACAAAGCAGGTTATTCCATCAGTCAACTTTAACTCAATCAGTACAGTGCACACTTAATTGATTCTAACTTAACTAATAAGCCAATAAAGACTTCCTCAAGAATATCAGTGCCAATACCAGTGTGTTGTTTTGTACAGTCCCCACTGTCTGCTAACAGCAGTCTCTCTTTTCCAGACACAATGTCGGCCTCCCAGATCACTCCGTCTCTGTTCCTCAGTGGGGCCGATGCTGCGTTGAACCAGGCCCTGGTCTCCTCCAAGGGCATCACCCTCATCATCAACGCCACGCTGGCCCACACCTGCCCAGCCTACCGCGGAGTGGAGTGCCTGCGGGTGCCTGTGTCGGACATGCCGCATGCCCGCTTGGGGGACCATTTTGAGAGGGTGGCGCTACGCATCCACAACAACCGGGCGGGCAGCACACTGGTGCACTGCGCCGCCGGCATGAGCCGCTCGCCTGCCCTGGTCATGGCCTACCTCATGCGGTACAAGGGCGTGACCCTGCGGGAGGCCCACGAGTGGGTCAGGGGCAGCCGCCCATACATTCGCCCCAATGCTGGCTTCTGGAGACAGCTGCTGGACTACGAGAAGAAACTCTATGGGCGGAACACCGTCAAGATGGCTGTCACTCCCTTGGGGGTCCTGCCCGAATCCAAAGACCCGCAGGGTGGCCCAAGATATTGCCTGAACTGGTGATGTGGACAGGAAACGCATACCTCTTAACAGACTTGTCTACAGCAGGGGGTGTCCTTAGCCCGTCTAAAAGGCTGCAGGGTTTCCTAGTTTTTGTTCCAACCAGACTAAATGCACCCATTACTTACTTAATTGTTCAAAATTAAACTGTCAGGTCTTGCATCTTTCAGGACCAGGTTTGGACACCCCTGGTCTACAGACTGGACCACCTCTCTCAGGAGATCATTTAGCTTTAATAAGTAGATTTTTTTTTTATGCCTTTGTTGTTTGTGCTGGATTGCTGTCTGTCCTATTACAGGTGTGAGTATAATGTCTAGTGTTATTCATTACAGAGAATACAAACAAGGTAGTGGTGATGGGGATGATGAAGGAGGTGCTAAGTGTAATTATATGTATTAATTATAATTTAAGGTGAGTTCAGATTAACATCAGTCACAGTGAGACCTCAATGTCTTATGGTTTCCATTCCTAGAGCTCTCTGTCAGAATGAAAACCAGAGAAGGGGTATGTCTGCCCATTCCTGAATTAGACCAACAAACTATTTGACAGCGTGGCAAGACAAGAGCCAGGAGACTGTGGATCTAAGCTTGATGCCCCCTGACCTAAGTCATTCCTTCCTACTGACCAGGGCAAGGTCTGGAGGGGGCAGTGCTGCTGCATTTCTGGCAGTCCCTTATGTTGGATACATTCTTAAACAGGCACATTTGAACATGTGTTTTTCTTTTCTGATTTTCACCCCTCACAAGGGAGACTGTAAAACTCAAAAAAGATATCAATAAAGCCCAGTTGTGTTACTCAGTGATGATTTATTTAACATTAACAAAGTAGTCAGTGGACTGTTCTTCTCACTTGGATTCAAGCTACATTTATCCGGTGTTTTACGTCAGGTGTATCCTGACGCTTAGTCAATTTATTACTGTTTATAAGAGATACAGACATTAAATCTTCCTTGTGTGCAGAGGCTTGTCTAGCTGGGACATGCCGGCGTAAACAAATAATTGTCTTCTCATACTGGGACACATTTTACCCAGAATCCAGCGGACCCTGAATTAAAACTGCACGACAGACAGCCACTGAGTACTTCTCATGCCTGCAGATGGCATCTGTTGAGTCCACACAATGTCCTGTGGTCAGCTCACTGACAACAACACTGCCAGTTCACTTATTCACATCTTTATAAAAATATACTAATGTATCAAAACACTGTAGGGAGCCTGAGCCTGCATTGTGTTCAATACTGGAAACTTCTCTTGGTCTGAATATCGTCCAGAATCTGCTGCAGTTCCTCGTCTTCAAAGCGACCCTCCAGACTAACAGAAAGAGAGAGGGAACAAGAGTGACACATCCTCTCATAACAGGTTTTCACACCACATTATCTACAAGTCCATTTATAGTGTTACACAAAACCTTGACAGCACAGGGGCCCAGATTCATACAATTAAGGTAATTTGTAACCCAGGTGTGGCTGACCAGCTATGAGCTACACCACTGCAGGGCCCAGCTGTAGACTAAAGTATTCACACCCTATTGGAATCCATGATTTTGAGCAATTTAGTTAAAAACAACTTTTCACCCATGCCTATGTTTTTACTCTAATGACAATCAGTGTTTCTACAAAGTGGCTCCTAATTCTCACTGTTAAAAGGCTCTGGCAACAACTGACCTGGGGATCAGGGCCTTGGCCTCCTCAGCCGCCTCAGGGCACAGGTTGGCCAGGCTGGCCAGCTCAAACTTGTGGAGCTTCTTCTGTAACAGCAGGCTGTGGAGAAGAGCAGAGTGAGTTTTATGCTTCTCCTGCCATTTCATCTCCCCACACTGTGACCCATCATCCTTGCAGAGCTTTCTCTAGGTAGTCTTGTACTCAGACAGTGGCGAACCTGCGGACGCTGGCGATGGTCTCTCTGTTCTTGAAGCGGCTGAAGCGGGCCGTGTAGTTGAGCGTCTTCATGAAGACCTCGGACAGCTCCTGCTCGTCCTCCGCGCTCTCGTTCTGCTGCTTGCGATGCTCCAGCAGCATGTGCACCTCGGAGTTCAGCAGCGTCTCCGCGTTCTCGAACTCTGCAGGGCAGAGGCCAGGCTGTTAAACAGGGGACACGGGAACACCGGAACACCTACAGCAGGGTAGGAGGTCCTCCTGCACCTGGGTTAGGAACCCAGGCAGTAACCTTCTCATTCCCCAGAGTTCATCACTACATACATTCTTCAATACATACACCCTCAATCCTGCGCTCTCCTACACCCAGCACATCACCACGCTTACACGCACCTGCAGATTCTTCCTGAGCAACAAATGCCAAATCCGACCCTCCCTCACCGACTACTCGACTCAGCTGCTCGTCCAGTCACAGGTCCTCTCCCGCCTGAACTACTGCAACTCCCTCCTGGCCGGCCTGCCTGCAACTACTACCCGCCGCTCCAGCTCATCCAGAACTCTGCGGCTCGTCTGGTGTCTCTCTGCCCCGATTCGCACACGCTACTCCACTGCTCCGCTCCCTCCACTGGCTCCCGACAGCGGCACGCATTCAGTTCAAGACACTGACCCTCACCTACCGCTGTCTGGACCACACTGCACCAAACTACCTTCAGACACTCGTCTCTCCATACATCCCCTCCAGACCACTGCACTCCTCCAGTGACAGAAGACTAACTCTGCCTCCTCTCCACTCCCCTTCCTCCTTCATGTTACTGATTGTTATAAGTGATGTTTTAGCACACCATTTCTTGGTAAAGCATTTAGCCATACAGCCATGTAGTGAACATTTAATTTAATTTGACCTATTTGTATATAGTTGCACTGTATATAATGTTACATAAGGGTCCAGGGGTTTAATGTTACACTCATAACTTATTGTTCAGACATGAATAAATCTTTTTTTTTTTTTTTGCATTTAAATATTTCATAACACTTTATTTACACCTGCAGCCCCCCACCTTGTGGAGGGTCCTCTTTATTGACAGTTCAGATATGGTAACCCAGCTGGCTCTGGTTCTCAACTCATTATCAGTGGAGCAGCACATTTAGCTAATGGGTTAAAAGGGGCTTCTTAATGTACAGTGTTCAAGATGCATTCCAGTGATTGTGGGCTGTTGTGTAGTTGTGTACCCATTCTGTCCTATCAGGCATTTTCTTTCTTTATTTTTGCATATTAAGGGGACCCTATGTTATTCACTAATACTATTCATCTTGCAGTGAACAGATGTTCAGGGATGTGTCTGTACTGAAGCACTTGTGGGGATGAGGCGAGTGGAGAAGTTGTCTATATTGTCTATCGTGTAAATGGCAATGTAGTATGACTGTTGTCTATCGGGTTAATGTCAATGTTAATGTCAAACAATTTCGTCACTAGAAAATGGTAGTACATCTTAATTAATTACCCAACTTTTCCTGTAATTTGCAATCTTAGCTTACAAACTGAGATTTTAAAAGCCATTTTGCAAAAAGAAATCTTCCAAGGGGAGCATGCCCCCGGACCCCCCTAGCACATGTCGCCCCCTTTGTAATAATCACTGCCCCCCCATTTTCACAATCCTAGCATCGCCCCTGGATTAAGCGCCATATCATAACATACAGTGACTTTCCCAGTGAAACAAAGCGTCGCTCATCTGTTGCTCAGGTCTGTTCATGCAGTGTGGCGAGTGATCACTATTGTTCATGAGCAGCAACACACACACACACACACACACACACACACACACACACACACACACACACACACACACACACACACACACACACACACACACAGGTGTACCTTTGGGGAAGAGCAGCTGCGACGCGTCCTCCTCGATATCGCCGACGTTAGCCGTGGCGGCGGTCGCTCCTGCCGCCATCGTCCCGAAGAGACCGAGCGACAGATGTCTTATACACACAATAAACCTAAATACAAAGCAGAAGAGTTGATGAAATGAGAAAAGGCGCCCTAAATATGACAATTATGCCACAGCAGCCTCGCAGCACACATCTCCCCATGCACAGCCCTATCACAGTATCACAGGAAGCTAAACAAGACAAGAGCCGCACGCATGCGCACCCTGTGTTCCTGTGCCGCCCACAGCGCCCCTGCGGGACGGAGGTCATTGCGTGCCAAAACACACGACATGCCTAATAAAAAATACATATATTTCTTGATAAAATGTATAAATAAATACACGTTTATAAAAAAACACATCAATAAATCCCTGTCCATTTATTTCTCTATGTGAATATTTGAACATGTATTTATGTATTTATTCTTTATTAATGTCAACATTAATGTAGCCTAATTATTCGTCTATTTATTTATTATTTTCTGTGTACTTATTTTAAATGTATGTATGTATATATATATATATATATATATATATATATATATATATATATATATATATATAGAGAGAGAGAGAGAGAGATATAGATATAGATATATAGATATATATGCAAAGGCCCTGTCAAAACTGAATGTAACGAAACTACCCTTGCACGTTTTATTTGATGCTGCCAATTCCATTCTATGGAGGATAATCCAAAAATAAATACACAGAGCAAATAATGAATACGTACATAAATATTCAAATAAATACAATTATACAAAAAAGGCCTACAGAAATATGTAGGTAGATGTCCATGATTATTTAAATGTAGGCTATTAATTGATGTCTACATGTAGGCCAATCTTCACATTTCTTTATTCTATTCTGTGTATTTATTTTTACTTTTGACATGGATAGTCTTCTATAACAGACTTTAATAGAGATTATACAGCGCGTCACAGCTCTCAGATAAACATGGCATCGCATGAGCTGAGTGACAGCACAAACAGTGCACAGTTAATCGCTCTTCCGCGTTAATGCTCCATTGCTGGAGTCACTCAGCTGGAGCATCAGGGTGATGATCCGGAGGATCCGGGTTCAAGTCCTGGCTCGGCAATGTGTGACTTGATATCCAGACCAAGGATTTTTTTATTTGCAGGACAATCTGAAGCAGTGAGCATTTTTCAATCTGTATAAGTCCTGCTCGCACTGTCCCAGGCCTTTGCTTTTGGCTCGAACCACCATCTGCGTCCCTTTTGGCTGACAATGCACGTCTCTCTGTGAGCGAGCCATCCCGCCATCCCTCTGTTCCAACTGAGCTCTTAATTACTTCATTTAATGGTATATTGCTTTGTTAGGGCAATTAATGATTCAATTAAGTAATTAAGGCCTCAGTTGGAACAAAAACCAGCAGGGCAGGGGGTACTCCAGGAGCGGTTTGAAAACACCTGCTTTATACAATTCTGTACTTAACCCCCTACTGTTTAAAATAATGAAAATGCTCTGATTAAGAAATGGTTATTACTTCAATGAAGGTTCAATTAAGCACTCGAGCTCTGTTGGAGCAAAAGCCTCAGCCAGTGCCCATCTTGCCAGAGGCTGGAAGCAGAGGATGGTGTGATCCATCGTCCTCCGGGTTGTGGGCCCGAGGCGCTGCCGCTGCGCCTCTCTGCTCGAAGCCATTTTGTCGCACCCAACATAGAAATACTTGAGCATGTCTGCGAGTTATTTTGTTTTATGTTGTCACTATGTTAAAATACATGATACCCTCGCTAATTTAAGATATAATATATACATTTATTTATTTACTGTTTTATTTTATCGGCATTAGTTATTGTAATTGGGACATGTTGTTAATCACTCTCACAATACAGACATTGATATTTTATAGGTGTTTTGAAAACGATTTCTTTAACGTATATAATACTAATACTCTTTACCCAGTTTAGCGGTACAATGACTTGTAATTATGATTAAAATAATACGTTTTTGGAGAATGCGGGCATCGATCCCGCTTCCTCTCACTTGCGAAGCCAGCGCCCCCATCTGAGCTACTCTCTACGTCACTTCCGTGCTTTTTCTCGAACTCATCACATTTCGGGCGGGCTGCGCTTGTGTGAGGCCCACTTCTGTGCATGTTAAACACACACTAGAGCCGCGTGTTTCTCACTCTCCTGGTTTCGGGGACAGCGAGCAGCTCTTGCGGGCTCAGCGACGCTCAGTTGTCCTGTGGCCGGGGCTCGGCAGGTCTACCGGGAGAGCTTCGTGCCTCGGAGCCGGTGGTGGCGGTGTGTGCGCCGGGGAGGGTCAGTCTGACCGGAGAACACGCCGACTATAGCCAGGGCTTCGTACTGCCTCTGGTAGGAAATGCATACTGATGTGAACTTCACAGGGGGGGAATAATGTAAACTAAGCGTGGGCGTCGCAAGTCCAAGAATGTAGATGACATTAGGTAGTGCAAAGCATGTCATTATGAAGCATACATTTCCTCATTACTGGACTTGGCCAAAAAGTCACTGGTCTGTTTTTTGCTGAATTGAATTGGCATGACACTTAATGAAATTATCAAATGCATCTCAGATCTTGATGTCACTGCAATCTTGTGTTCTTCAGTGCACTTTCGTAAGGTTTAGAGGCTTTGCTTGTGTTCTTACTTTGGTTATGTTGTTAAATGCCCACCCTCCCCATGGTGGTATATGGTGTATATGTAATAAAAGGTCACTGACGTGGAATGCGTTACACAATGCCATTGAAGAACATAAGAAAGTTTACAAACGAGAGGAGGCCATTCGCCCCATCGTGCTCGTTCGGTGTCCATTTATAAGTGATCCAAGGATCCTATCCAGTCTATTTTTAATTTTTCCTAAATTTTCAGCTTCAACCACATTGCTGGGGAGTTTGTTCAGATTGTGACGCCTCTCTGTGTGAAGAAGTGTCTCCTGTTTTCTGTCTTGAATGCCTTGAAGCCCAATTTCCATTTGTGTCCCCGGGTGCGTGTGTCCCTGCTGATCTGGAAAAGCTCCTCTGGTTTGATGTGGTCGATGCCTTTCATGATTTTGAAGACTTGGATCAAGTCCCCACGTAGTCTCCTCTGTTCCAGGGTGAAAAGGTTCAGTTCCTCAGTCTCTCAGTAAGACTTTCCCTTCAGACCTGGAATAAGTCTGGTTGCTCTCCTCTGAACTGCTGGACTTATTCCATGTCTGAAGGGAATGTCCACACAAGAGGTTTCTGGAGCACAATATATGCTGAAGATTATAAGCATATATAAACAAAACAAAATTTAAATATGAAATGATTTACAATTAAAATTAGATCTCACAGTGCAGTATAGTAGCATGACTTTAGATCCAGACTTGTATCTGGCTCACCGCCCAGTTCAATGTTCCACTGTTGCACCATTTGCAACACTTCCTGTTCTTTTCCCGTTTTGCCTTGTGACCAGCAACGTGCCTCTTAACAGGTGTTCTTTAGGTTTTGTGATATTGATGTGTTCAGTGTCATTCAGGGTATACACATTCACATACAGATCTCAGTGAAGTTAGAATTATGCAAATTCCAGATCATACATTCATTTAGTATTTCAATATCTGCAGCTATTCAGATAATTCCTATTATTATGTTTTGTACTGTAAAAGCCAGGATGGGAAGCCATGATCAATTGCAACACACTACTTGTGGCACAGAAGTGGGAAGCAATCAGGAGAGACGAGAAATGACACATGAAGAATTAAGGTCTTTTGTTGTCTGTAGGAGCTTTGAGGTGCTGTTATGACTGGAGCTGTCCAGCAGGGGGAGCCAGTGTCACAGTCAACAGTTTGGCAGTTTTGAAACCTCTCAGTGTCAGTGTCTCTCTCCGCTCAGCGGGGCCCCTACCTGGGCCCCAAGCAGTGTCAGCCAGCAGCGTGCCACTAGGGGGCGGCCTGTCCAGCTCAGCCTCCCTAGAAGTTGCGATACACATATTCCTGCAGCAGCTCTGCCCAGGTATGACGCACTAAAGCAGCTGTACTGCACATGAGAGAGCCCTCTTTCTGTGACAGCCGGGCAAGATTTGAGGTTTAGTGCGGAGGAGCAGCTGATCTTCATATGAGTAGAGCTTTCTTTTAAAAATCAGTCTCTCGTTTACAGCTATCTGGGTTAATGCCTGCCTCGGATCAGTACAGCTGTGTTTCTGTTCCTTTCACTGAAACGGATTAAGCTCTAGCAGATGATGTGTTCCGTTCATGAGTGCAACCACCTATTAGAGAGCTATAGATCCGCTTTCCAATTCTTATTATTCACTGAACAAGGCCCAGAAGAGTTAATTACTTGATTCTTTAAACTCCAGACTTGGGAATTGGGATTTGCTATTTCAGTTCATTTAGAGTGAGAAGTGAAGTTAGGAGATGGGGTCCTGTCCAGGGTCCGATTTTAGCATCAGTCTTTGGTGTAGAACCTCATCAAAGTATATCACGGCGCCACGGCCAGCCAGGACAGGCAGAGATTTCTGACGGCAGCATCGTGCGCCGAGTCCGGAAGAGGTTTCTTATGTATTCATTTGAATTGGAAGCAGATACAATGTACACTAAGGGGATCCAGTGCAAAATGTTAAAAAAGCATTGGCTACCCTTTCTCTGAATGGTTTAAACAAATAAAATAACAAGGAATACACAACAAACGACACATTTTCTCTCTCAGTCTTTCCTGCTCTCTTCAGTCTCCCTCATTGTATTTTATAACACCACCTATAACTTGTACACTTATTACAGCGATTCAAGTTGAGATCTTTGTTGGATTTTGCTGTGTGTTGTGTGTCGGAGGAAATGCGGTGGGCAGAACTGCTGACACTGTCGCTGATGTTGATGCTATTGTCTGGTCTGAGGTCTCTAATGCAGCGACTCTCTTATGTATACTTGTAAGGCAGCTTGTTTTTTTATGCACAAGCTAATGGCGATGGCAGTAATAATTTAAAGAACAGATACTCCAAATTTTAGATGGAAAAAAAAAAAATCCTTCAAGCTGGATTTGAACCAGCGACCTAAGGATGGCCATGAATGAATTCTACAGTCCTCCACTCTACCAGCTGAGCTATCGAAGGGAGACACTATACAAGTTGTGAAATATACACAATTTTCTTATCCAAATCTTTTCATATACAGTAATTATAAGCCACCACAGCAATCTGCGTTATATTTTTGTACCTTTCGAAAGAGTGTTTCTAAAGATCTAATGTGGCATCCACACTATCCCTATATGAGAAGTACCCAGTGTTGCCAGCTTTTCTCTTTAATTTCCCTGATATTAAATTTGAGATTTAGTTTGTTCAGTCATTTCTATTTACTTTTTTTTTAATGGGGCTAATTTCTGTTAACGCATTTCATTTCAATGTGTGTTTGCCATTTATTATTCCACTTCAATTATTGATAATTAATTAGGCCTATAATTAGTTTAATTGTTTAATGAAGAATCTTGTTCAGTATTTTGGGGGAATCCTTAATGGAGCACATCCACCACTTATTTGGAATACAGAACCCAAGAAAATCCAACGTCAAGATGTTCCTCGCACAGTTCGTTTTGTCTTTTGGGATCATCCGATAAAATGTTATATGCATATATGACCATTGAGAGGTCAGTGCAAAGGTCTTGAACATGATTCAGGCACATGGTCTATTTATTTATTTCAACATGTATTAAATAATTTCAGCATGTGTTTATGTATTTTCTCTGGTATTTTCAGGTATAAACAGAATAATAAACAGCATTCAGAATACCAGTATAACTCTCGTGAGTATCTTTGTGTATGTATTGATTAATTTATGTAAATAGTTTCAAATTTTATGAGTATGAATGTCTGTCTGCATCACCACTTTGCTTTTTACATTCCAATGTGTCCATTTACATTTCTCTTCTATCATTTTGGTTCAAGATGTAAGGGGGAACAGAGGATGGTTTCCGTCCGTTGACTTCCAGGTCATGAGCCTGAGGCGCTGCTGCTGCACCACTCTGCTTGGAGTAATTTTGTCGCATACGTCATAGATATATTTGAGCATGTATTTGAGTTATTTTGTTTTATGTTGTAGCTCTGTTAAAATAAATTATACACACGGTGATTGAACTAATATATGCATTTACTTATTTATTTTGTCGGCATTCATAAATAATAAAGTGTTCTTGAAGAATGTGGGCATCAATCCCGCTACCTCTCACTTACAGAAGCAAGCACCCGCCCATCTGAGCTAATTCGCCTATGATAACATGTGATTATATTGATTGCCCTACAGTGAACACCCCCCAAAGGAAATTTGATTATTTGTCTTGGTGACTGCCAGGTTAACTTAAAGGGGACGAATGCTGTTATTTATTGTTGTTTTGTTGTTAATTATTATTAAAGGGAAGTGGACATGGACATTTATAAACTCATACTTTGTAATTGGTGAGGGGGGAACAGAGTCTGCCTTGCATTTGTTTCTGCAGGAGCGATATAGTGGGACACCCACCTCCTACATCACAATTCCATCAGAGGGAGCACAAGCTCTGAGCTTGTGAACGCATCCAACGCACCTGCCCCCCTTCCCCAGCATTATCCAACCTTTGCCACCACGAGGCCTTGAACTGCAGGCAGGAACCATGGCAAGGGGCCAGGCGCTGTACTTTCAGCCCCATCGTTGAATTTCACGTCAGTACCATCCTTAGTCTTGGCATCTGAGCCAAACACGGCCAAATGCATTCAGCCACCCCCACCACCTTCCTCGTGTAAACAGATCAGCCTTACACTGAGTGTGGCCAAAACAGAAGACTAATGGACAACTACAGAAAGAGGAAGAGAACTGACTAATGTTTTGTTTGTTAGTGTGAAACAGATCCTAGTATATTAAAAAAGAGAAACTTGGATCTATGCTTAACTAGGCATCATCACATTGTTTAGGCTTAGCTTTTCACATTTTTTTGACCTTATGATGTGATATATAGTGTATATACAAATGGACAAAAATACCAGAGGTCGTTGTTTTATAGGGTGGAGGGTGGGGGGGATTCCTTCCAGTCACAAAATGGGTAACCTGCCACAAAAAGGGCAGAACTTAAGAATGGGGGCCAATTCAGCCCCGGCAAAGTCTGTTTGAATTGTGTGGCTGGGAAGCTTGTTCCAGAACCCTAAAACTCTTTGTGTAAAGAAATGCCTCTCATTTCCAGTCTTTAATGCATTTAATATTCATGTGTACATCCAGGTCCTTTTAATATCATGGTGCAACCTCAAGTCATTTCTATATACTTTTTTTTTTAACATCATAATAGGGCAAATTTCTGTTCACACATTTCATGCCTATAACTGTTTTATAATTGTTTAATGAAGAATCTTGTTCAATGTTTTGGGGGAATCCTTAATGAAGCACATCTGCCACTTATTTGAAATACACTACCCCCCACCCCCCAAAAAGGTGAAAGGTGAAAGTGTTTACCTCTCTGCCATTTTGTATAGGACATGAGGGGGAGCCGAGGATTGTTTAGCTAAAATTCCCTAATTTGACAGCACGAAAAGCTGCTTTTATTCCTCTGTAGATCGATATAACAGTGGAAATTAACGTACTACAGGAAGCACTGCTAAGGTAGTTTGTTTATTCTACATGATGACTAAAGTTTTACTAGGTGTAATGTATTTTACATTGTATTAATTTAATTTTGATTAAATAGTCTGACTGTAAAATGCTGTATAATAGTTCAACAACTAATGATATCCAATTGATCATTATTTGTATATGACATGCTATTGACATCACACAAGTACACAGGAGGTGAAGAAACATGGATGGGAATGTTTGTGAAGTTTTGATGGGACTATTAGGTTATTTAAGGGGGCACCAGAAGCATTGAATTGATGAGAAAGTTAAACAGAATGATAGATTGCGGCAGTGTTACTCTTACAATAGTGACAATCAAGTTATTGAATGTGCAGAATGTTTGTTATAGGTCACACAGAGAGAGTGATCTAATGGCTTTCTTTCAACTGTCCGTTGGGGGAACAAAAACAATTTTGTCCAATAACAGATTCTGAAATTTAGTTCTTTACCATTTAATAGTACATTTTACTATTTACTTATGTAAGATATTTTAAGGTACAGCAAATTGTTCTACAATGTAGAATTTCTACATGGGAACCCGTGACTCCTCATAGCCTGCAGTTTAACCTTAACTAGTGTGTTCTTGTGTTGACCTTTTTGACCTTAAGCATGGACAGAGTGAAGCATGGTCTCATCACGCATTGAGCTCATGGTATAGAGGTGTTTCACTATTATTGGTTAGTGGGAACAATATAAATTGTAAACTGAACAAAGGAGCATAGAAGAAAAACAACAGTGACAAGGAGGACAGGAGGAAGGAGAGAGAGAGAGAGACCCGGCTGCCGACTAGACTGACCACAACTGCTCTCTGTGAGGAACAGTGAGAGAAATCAGGTTTAATCTGTTTCTTTCCTGTAACTCAGCAGAAGCTTAATATTACCTGTTTTAGTAATGCAATTAAATTATATTAGTTTTCTATTTTTGTCACAAATAAATTATTATTGTACACCTTTTACTTGACTGTGTCTTCCCTCTAAAAATAATCTTATTGAGGTATAAATTGGCCTATGAGATTTCAGTTCAACTATATATTAGATTGGCTGAAAAAACAAGTATCACCCAGCAAAAATCCCTTTACACTTATTATACACTTGCTAACTTAGTAAGATTAATTTAGCAGTTGGCTTAATTATATTCAGTGATTTGTGAGTTTCTTTCAACTGTCCCAAGAACAAAAAACATACAACTTTTAATCTTTTCCAATAACAGTCCCAGAAAGTACTTATTTACCATTTACTTGCTTCATGTACTTGATAACTTTGTTACATTAATGTACCAGTTGCTTGAAAGAACTACAATGGTATTTGAGTAACAGAAATGTGAGAAATGTGAAAAGTCACACTGCGTAAGTACACCATAAAATACAGTTACACTTATGATAATATGCTTCAAACAAAACTTAAGAGTTTAAAATGCATTACAGATAAGAGTTACTGGCATTCTTAATCACCTCAAAGTATACTAAGCACTGAAAGTCTCTTTCATTTTTCTTATAATAATTGTCAGTATAATTAGCAGTGGAGTTATTCTACAAGCAAACTTGCATAAGTGTGATGATATGCTTTCCAAACAAAGAAAAGTATACATCACATTAAGTTACACAAGCAGTGTAAAAACAAAAGTAATATTTATAGGCACCTGGTGGTGACGGTGTGTAATCACCACTGTAACAGGGCAATTCTCACGGTTTAGGGCTTGCAGTCACTTACACCTATTCTTGACTGGCCCCTGCGACTGGGCAGCTTATCATTTGGCCACTTTACACTATGGCTACAGCATTCAAGGCAGTAATGACAGATGCTTTTCTATTAGCTAACATGAGTTACTTTGTTGTCTCTTGTTATAGGCCCACTACTGGCCACTGCTGTGTAAATGGGTGAAATCACTCAAGCTGATATGTATTGTGATTTATTTAACTGGGTCTGTTGAGGGGAAGTCTGATATGTCCATCCTGTTGGCTTTAGATTACACCAGGCCATGGGGGACGGGGAGTGGATGTCCCGCCAACTGCGATTTGCCAGCACAGGGGCTTGCTCCCAGCCAGAAGAGATGGTATGACATCTTTCAGAGGGTGTGTGTTGACTAGAGATAAAGCCATGTAACATAACCTGAATGTTTCTTCTTAATGGACAATCAATTACATCTCTTATTGTTACAGACAAAGACATGTCCAATGCAAGTCTGTGGACAGGCAACTCTATCTGGTGTCTCACAGAGTTGTCTGTGTGGATTCCATCCTAAGAAGGTAATCTAATCCAGACTTTCAGAGAGAAAACATGTTGCTGTAGTTGGGAAATTGCTAGTTTCAATTTTTGAAATTGTATTATTCTTCATATCAAACAGGCTACCAGTGGACCGCCTTCCTCCACGTCTGCCCCTATCTCTGCCTGTACCTCTGCCCCAGCTCCTGCTCCAACCCCTATGCAGCCTACACTGACCATGGACGATGGAGTCGTAGTCTTACGTCGACTAAGTTGTCTATGAGATATAGTCACATTTTAGTCATGAACTTTTCTTTATTTGTAGTCTACTAAAAGTTGACTTCGATCTTAGTTTCAGTCAACTAAATTTACATGAGTTTGGTCACATTTTAGTCATGCCATTTAATTCTGCCTTGTCTATTACTGTCTACTGCTTCCTATATGCTAATTTCCTAATTACTTGGATGCAAAATTATATTTAACACCTATTTAACATGCTATCTCTCTGCTGGATGAGTTCTGGTCAAACTATGTTTAGGGCTTCAGCTATTTGTGACAAAATTGCACTTGCCACTGCCGAGGAGATCGACGATGTGATGATAACTTGTTTTCTCACGTGTCGCTGTGCGTCACAGTGCAGCAAGGCTCGTGGAAAGCGTTCTTCGAATCAGATGCCTGTGACATCAGATAGAACGCAGCCGGCTGTGGAGACGCCAACGTGACCCTTTGTCTAGTGCTTCAGTTCCACTCGCTTAAGCGTCCGTGCCGCGCCGTGCCGGACGTGTCCCACAGCTTTTTGTAAAACTAGGCCCTTGTGAAGTCCATCCCTCTGAAGGGAGGAGCAGCAACTGTGGGTTTGGTTTGTGTTTCGTTTTAAAACAAAGACAGAACAACACTACGAGCGATATAGCCTGACGTGGAAAGGACTTTTGTGTGTATTTTATTAATTCTGCTTTACATGATTGTAAACAGCGTAATAAATACATGTTTCTGTTAAGAGAGATTAGGAAGAGCTAAATACGTTTACATATGCAACAATAACTACATATTTGCTCTTTAGTATTATCATCATCATTTGTGCTAGTATATATGTATTATATAAATGACATAACGTGACTCCCTTAACTTATTAATCTTTCTGTAGATTTGTAACTGCAAACAATACTTTTTGCCGTATTATTAATAATTTACTAAGCAAACGTCCTTAACCAGGGTAAGTTATAGTCGAAACAAAATACACACGTTTCAGGATTAATCATCCAGCTATAATATAGCAGGTTATAATTTAACTAAAGTGCGCGTCTCAATCATGGCGTTTATGGACGCATTTATTAAACCAGTCCTTAATGTTTCAGAGGGAAACCCAGATCTGCTGTATTTATTTATTCATTCATTTAACTTGTAAATGGGCACATGTTAATTTAATCGTGTTCGCCTTCATACTGATGGTCTCTGTGGATTGTCCTGCACACCATTCACAAAACACAGCCTGAAACACCATCCAGTTGTTCATAAAATATTAATAAAATCGTCTGCTACCGATCTGATTATTATCCTTCGGTCGCGGCACTGCACTGGGGCCCTGTGAAACCCGTATTCGGCAAGTTTTTAATACACTCGGATATTAACTCTAAGCAGTCATTGTTTCTGTACGTGGATTTCACTCCATGCTGCTAATAAAAATAATTTATTCGTGATCCCATGCGACACTTGAGATTGTATCTTCCGACATAATATATCTGATCTCTTCCCTGTCTGTCTCAAGCGCACACATCTCCACTCCTGAAAGCGAAGTATTTCCTTAGTGGGTGTGACGGACGCTTATGGCCACGTCTGGCAGCAGATAGTTGACCAGCCACAAAACACGTCCGGACGCGTCCACCAATGGAAACGGGGCATATGACTGGCCGATGAAGAACTACTAGGCAGGTTTAGAAGAAATAGGTTAGTGCTTCCGAAAGCAAGTCTGAGTTTAGGCTTGGGATCTTATATGAAGTATTGCAGACAAAATGACGATTTGCAACATGAAACGTGGATGGATTCAGTTATTTTGGTTTGTGTTTTAGTAATGCTATTTTGATGCAAAATTACAGAATCTGAACCATCTACACTTTTACTCGGACAACGTTTGTAACTAAGATTAAAACAAATGAAAAAATCCCATAAAATATTAACACTGATCATGTTCAGTAATACTGTAGATCTACAGCACAGTGTCGCTTCTGTTTGAGTTTTAGGCTTTATATTGTTAAAACAGTTTTTACTTTATCTGACATGTTTGGGGTTCATTGTACTGTATTCTGCTAAACAATCAGTTAATTATATAATATGAAATGTAAATACTGTAGTTGAAATGTGAAGTCTAATATTTTTAGGGGGCTACCTATTGTAATTGTTAGGATTATTATAATTTTTCTGCCATCATTTTGAAAAGCCTATAAAACCAAACTGCTGGACAGAAAGTCATGAAACTTCATACAGTGATAGATGCCTATTGTGAGCTATGCCATGATTTTTGCTCTAACCTCATAAATGCATTGTTTCTCTAGGTTGGACAAATCTGATGACACAGAATGAGCGGCTCTATAGACCTGCCAGACAGGGTTGAGCACTGGACCAAAGAACATGTCTGTCAGTGGCTGATCAGCGACCTTCATGTTTACTTCAATTATGCAGACATGCTCTGTGAACAGGAGGTCTCTGGGTTAGAACTGGTGTGTTTTCAGAAGCAAGATCTACTGGATTTAGGATTCAAGCATGGACCAGCTGTGAATTTAGAATCCTAAAATAAATTGATGGACTTAAAATGGCAGAAAGATCACCACAGGATCAGACGGATATAAAACCTAAAGCTACTCAAAAGCAGGATGACCAAGCTACACCCCGATCGTTACTTGCTTCTGAAGCTGAAACTGTTTTTTTAGCTACTGCAAAACAAGTGCTGGGATACAATCAGAGGAACATGCACATAAACAAAATGCCGGAAGCCTCAAATGGAAAGTTCCTGCAAATGAGAATCAGCAGGTTAAAATTGAGAAATCAAATAAGAGGACACACATGCAAACGCAAACTTTGCCTCAGAGCGATACCAGCCCAGATGATTCTTGTCCGTGAATTACATGTTGATGTTACCCTTTTGACAAACTTGTATCACACAGATACACACAACATGCAATTCTTCCCCCAGAGACGGGGCCAGGCGATCTTATTGACCCAGTTCACGAGTATAAACTGTTAAGAAACAGAGAATGCAAATGATGGGGACATTTTCAATAAGTTCACAAATTAGGTCTTTCGGTTTGCAGCTGTATGCATGAATTCATAAAAAGTCTACTTCAAATGCTCCTTTTAAAGTCAGAATTGTAAGTCATAGCACTTAAGAAAACGATTTACAATTAAATTTGAACATGCTTCTTTTAAATCTTTATTTTATTCTGTTTGTGATATGTATTGATTCATATTTATTAATATTTGTACTGTTTGATTGAACAATAAAACAGAAGAGTCCTCCAACTTTTTCAGAATACAGAAACAAAGCCACGCCCCCCCACGGTAATACTGATCATCATTCTTCAACGGTATATCGATACCAAAAATCTGTCACCGGCACAGCCCTATACAGTGATAGATTTATATCAAATCAAAATAGTTAAAATGTATAAAACCTTCTGGATAGTGAGCCACATGCTGAAGTAAGAACAACTAGTATGACACTGGAGGCAATGTGACAGAAATTGACTTGCCAGCATTACTTTTCTTTCTTGTATGGCAACATAATCAATCACCTGAATAAGTCTGAATCCACACAGACAACTCTGTGGGTCAGCAAATAGAGTTGCCTGTCCACAGACCTGCATTGGACATGTCTCTGTCTGTAACAATAAAACATGCAATTGATTGTGCCTTAAGATGAAACATTCAGGTTATGTTACATGGCTTTATCTCTAGTCAACACATACCCTCTGAAAGATGTCATACCATCTCTTCTGGCTGGGAGCAAGCCCCTGTGCTGGCAAATCGCCGTTGGCGGGACATCCACTCCCCGTCCCCCATGGCCTGGTGTAATCTAAAGCCAACAGGATGGACATATCAGACTTCCCCTCAACAGACCCAGTTAAATAAATCACAATACATATCAGCTTGAGTGATTTCACCCATTTACACAGCAGTGGCCAGTAGTGGGCCTATAACAAGAGACAACAAAGTAACTAATGTTAGCTAATAGAAAAGCATCTGTCATTACTGCCTTGAATGCTGTAGCCATAGTGTAAAGTGGCCAAATGATAAGCTGCCCAGTCTTTGGCAAGATGGCCACTGCCTGTGGTTTCTGTTGCAACAGAGCTCTCAATTGCTTAATTGAACCTTAATTGAAGTAATAATCAATCATTTCTTAATCAGAGCATTTTCAGTATTTTAAATCGTAGGGGGTTTAAGTTAAGTTTAGAATTGTATGACAAACTTATAACAGAACCAACTTTTTTTTACACCATTTGAAAAGTACAATCTAAGCCGGTTGTTAATTCAATGGAGTAAGTGAGGGTCCGGTTGAACAGAAAGCAGCAGGTCGGGGCCTAACCGATGAGCCGCTGCCCTCAAACCTGCAGCACCCAGGCAGCTGCGACCAGATCCAGCACGATTCATATTAAAGATGCGACTCGGGTCCGAGACCGGCAGCAGCCAATTAGAGTCGAGCACATCCACGAAAACAAAGCTACATTATTTTGAGAATTAGATTTTGATTTTCATGAGTATTGATTCAAATACCTCAAATAACAATAGTTGTTTGGGGGCATCATGATGCAAAAGACCTAAATTCGGTGAAATTGCCAGTGTAAAATTAACACCAGAAGTGCATCAAATTCAGTTTTGTTGTGTTGTCCATGGCGCAGACTCCCAGTGGTCTCAAAGTAAAAGTGGTTCATAAAACTCACTTTCTTGCCAGCAGCCTGGATGATGTTAACCTCATATGCCAGCCCCTGCGCCATAATGAGCCGCACAGCATCAGGAACCCGCCTACCTCCATCCAGGGCACCCTTCACCATCTGCACTCGTTTCAGCCTCTCCACCGAACGATTTGCAGATTATATTTTTCACTTTGACCTTATGGATATTTTCTGTGTTGATCAATGGCAAAAAATCCATTCTGATTTCATGTTGGAACACAGTGAAATGTGGAAAAGTGCAAGGGGGGTGAATACTTTGGAGAATCACTTTGTCTATGTATGTAGGCTAAATATGTATTTATTTATGTCGTGATTTATGTTATAATTTAGACACAAATGATCCTCCATATTATAATGAGAATTACAACAACGACAAAATACGCATTACACGATTTAATTGTATATATTTGACGGTGATGGGCTAAAAAGAGCTGCGTTGGCCGGGAATCGAACCCGGGTCAACTGCTTGGAAGGCAGCTATGCTCACCACTATACCACCAACGCCCGCTGATAACCGCTTCAAAAACAGATGTAGAAGTAATTAACAGTAACACGTATATTGCAGTATGCAGTTCTGAGCGGCTCCACTAATGGGATCGGCGGGATTGTGCAGATGAGCGCAGAGCTGCGGAAATCTGCTCCACACGACCGCGTCCTGGTCACATTGCGCGATCGCTGTGCAACGACAACGCATGGTTGTGTCTATCAATAATTCATTATTAAAGCTTCAGTTAAGGAATCGGTCAGGATTGGTTTACATTCTTTTGATTCTTTTTTAAATAAAAAACAGGGAGACGCTTAGCTCAGGAATATTACATTTACAATGTACTAGTGTCCAATTGATTCTGGGTTTGAATTGTGTCATTTCTGGAAGTACGACGAGCCTTTAGCAGGTTTTCAAAACACATCTGCTCATTTTGAACTGTAATGTTCTGGATTCTGAACCCCAGAGGACTCATGCAGTGAAATAAATCCTAAATCCTTGTTATTGTAGGTGTGGGGTGCAGGACGACATGGATTTATTTGGGGATCTTCCTGAACCAACGCAAGCTGCAGGTAATTCAATTAGAAATATGCTCATTATTGGTGTTACCGTTTGCACGTCGGGTCGTGCTTGGGACAGGTGCTTCCTCAGATTAACTCCGGTGGAGAGGCTGACGAAATACAGATTTGGTTAGAAAAATAATACAGATTAACAGTAGGCTACGTAATTAATCAACTGTAGTGAAGGTATACATGACACATACACTGTATATATCTATATTTGTGTGTGTGTTGTTATCACTAAAGCAGTGGAAAGTATTAAAGGCCGGACGGGGTGAGCTCAAATCCCCGGTCTGGCGTGAAGGCTGTGACCGAGAGGGAGCCGTCGATACCCAGCGTTAGAGATATGTCAGAGGTAGAGATATAAGTGGGGAGTGATATAGACGTTAAATGCATTTATTATTGACCTACGTATCAATATTCTGTATGGCAAACGCTGAATATGCATAATTGTTCTGGTTTTAACAATTACATATATCTAACCATTATCATTTCAAATTACATGTATTTTTGTTTGCAGGCAAAATTGCATTAATATTGTGACACGTAAATAAACCAAAACAAGCAAGTGCATATTTGGTAGTATATGGATGGATCTCTTGCATACATCTAATTGTAATTATTTTATGTTGCAAAGACGGCATGTGGCATGACAGTTCTGTTTAAAGACCAATATTGATACACATGTTTAGGATACTGTGGTTATTAAAACTCATTTTAAACACATTGTATTTTCTTAAATTGAAATAAATAAATAAAATTCAAATGTACTAGTGACATATGGCAAAAAACTGAATATGCTTTGAAGACATTTTCTATTTACCACTATGACAGTCCTGTACAATTTAAAGAATAGCTACGAATGGTCATTGAATGAAGACCTAGAACATAATTGTGTACTAGTAGTTTAGCCTAATCTGGAATTAAAACCATAAGACCTGATGGTTTTTAGGCCTTTTATCCAACAACATTTTAAACTATTACATCAAGGCTAGAATTTTAAACTGGAGCCAGTGTTGCCATGAGTGAAACTGATGGGCTGATATTGTTACCTGATTTCCACTAGGCTGTGTTATTTGATTATGTGAGGTGTGGGCATAAGGATAAGTATGTGTAAACGTATATACAGAGGACACATTTAAATAATTGGCTGTTTTTCACTTTAATAGTCCTCTTCCTATTTGTTTGCAGTCGCCGTGGGCTCTGATAGGATTTCGGACATTGCGGTCGAGAGCAAGGCAGAGAAGAGGAAGCGAGAGTCTGGAGACAATGGCACAGAGCAAGAGTTGGGGGAAAAGAAAGTTTGTAAAGGTTTTCAGTACCCCCAGAACATTACTTTCCTATAAGTTGAAAGGATTTTTAAGATTCCCCTTTTGATTGGTTTTCCAAATGTTACTTATAGTATTGTTTTAAGCACCATGCAGTTTCCAGACAAATTACACATTGTCTTTGAGTAAAACATGTACACCATGGAGGAGAAAAATGACCCTGGGCTGAAATCTAATGGTGTCTTTGATCAAGGGTGTGTTTGTGTTTGTGTGGGTGTCTTTCGCAGGAATCCCCAGATTGAAGGGATACGTTGCGGCGCGGAGAGGAGAGAGGGAGGAGATGCAGGACGCTCACACTCTTCTGCCCGACCTGTCTGCCCACGTCTCCTCACTGCCTCCCCAAGTGTGAGTGACACTCCAGAGCTCTTGTCCCCAGATGTCTGTAACCATGTAAATCCCAATGGTTTCTCACAGCGACACGGTTGGGACATAATCACACCTGTTACCTGTCCAGTCAGATATTTGCAGGGAAAAGGGGAAAGGTTTTATGAACTTGGGCTTGATGATAAGTTTAGACCGGTTTTCAGCATGAAAAGATACAGCCGACTGGAGGCAGGAGAATGTTTGATAACATTTTTAGCCTGGTCTTCTCCTAGGTCTCGCCTGGCATACTTTGCGGTCTTTGACGGGCATGGGGGAAGCAGGGCATCCAGGTTTGCTGCAGAAAATCTCCACCTCAACCTGTCTCAGAAGTTCCCGAAAGGTGGGTTAGCCTGTTTGCCGGCTGTTGTTTCTCACTTCAGACTAGTATTTTGGAACCAGTAGGTTCTCCTCGGTCCAGGTTGTTGAACTGGGGGGTGTGTGAGAGGTCTTTGGGATACAATCGTCTATCCCATCATGCTTTGGTGATGTTGTCTGCTCAACAGCATGGGGGTGCACAGGCTGAAATGGACAAGGTCAGGGGGTGCGTGAGCCAAAACAGTCCCAGGAGAGAGTGCATTAGAGAACATCCATCACTAGGGGGAGCCGCTGTCTTAGCTTTTCGCTCCGTTTGTGTTATGCTGTCTCCAAAAATCAGAGATGTTCACAGTGTACGGCGCCAAATAGTTTTGTTCCTTTTTGAAACTGTTATTAGGCACCTCCCTGCTCAAATGCAATGGTAGGTAGATTATACACTGAGATAAAATGCACACACAGTATGTAATTTAGCAGTTCAGTTGTAAAATGCTTAAGTGCCAAGTTCATCCACTTATTATTAATGTGATTTTGTTCTGTTAACTAAAGCTACCCTGCTCCCTCTGATGTCTGTCTTCCTTCTGCTATGCAGGTGAGGTCGAAAACCTTGACAAGCTGGTGAAGAAGTGCCTGCTGGAGACTTTCAAACAGACGGACGAAGATTTCCTCAAGCACGCCTCCAGTCAGTGAGTATATCTGCTGCCGTGTACATAGAGGAGTGCTCCCAGAATGCACTGCTCTGTTACAGGAGAGGACAGCTTGATCGGCTCGACTTGTATTGGAATTAATCACCTCCGAGATGTTATACTTGCCAGGCTGATGCAGTGACATCAGTGGGGCCTATTTGAATCCTTCTGGAATTACACACGATGGAAGAGCTTCACACTATCTGTGGGGCATGTCTTAGCTTTTTAGAGTATTTTGTAAAACAAACATCTGTCTAGTGATATTACTTCTATACATTAAACACTGTCCTCCTTGTTTCTCTCACAGTCTTTAAAGAGAAGCTTAAATCAAGGTACAAAGAATTACCTTATGGTGAAATCCAAATCTAAATCTGACTGCCCTTGTAGGTGAAGGTGTTGAGGTGGAGTGTTAGGTATTGATTCCCTATTTCCAAATCTAACTAAACGAAATGCCCTGGAACATAATCGAAAGTGTGCGAATCACATTGTCCTCTGTTGTGTCCCTCAGAAAGCCAGCATGGAAGGATGGCTCCACGGCTACCTGCATGTTTGTGGTTGACGACGTTGTGTATGTGGCCAACCTGGGGGACAGTAGGGTACGTATATGACAGTCTGGCGTGGGGGATGTTTTTTGAGGGCTGAGGGCAGGTTTGAGGCTCTGTACTCCATACTCCTCAGTGAGTCCTGAGCAGCCAGAACCATGCTTTGAGGTTTGTGGAGACCACTAGGTTTTACATTAACACCAAAAGCCTCTTGCTTTCATTAGTAGATGGTCATTCTGCTCACCATGTTAGTTTTCCCTGCGCTTGTGGCATTTGAATATATTCTTTATGTTAAGTGATTTATTAGCAGTAGTAGTAGGACTGTTTGGTTAGCATTATTGTAATTACCTTAAATGTGCGCACAGGACAAGGTGCGCCTCTGCGGACGCCTGCTGAGGTTATTCGGGGTTCTGTCTGTTTTTATTTTTATTTTATGAAAAAATATATATTTTTTACAAAAGAAAGCCTTATTTAGTTTTTTGTGTGTGTGCCGTCTTCTATATAGAGCTGGCATTGTTCATTGACTCCGAACCGCCGGCGTCGTTGCTGATTCATTCACGCAGCGCTGCCGCGTTTCTGTTTGTGTCTTGGCTAGCCTGGAGACCTGTAATACAAAAATGTGTATTTAATGGAGTGGGGAACCAGGTTTGGGCAATGTTGCCATTACCAGTGTGCTCCATGACGTAAGCCTTCGTTTGAAAGGCCCTGAGTGTGTAGGCCTTGTGAAGCACTTTGTTTTTCTTAGAGATCATGTCACCAGCACCGCGCCAGGGCCTCACGCCATCGGACAGACCCGATAGAGATCAGTTCAGTGTAAGAACCTCTGCTCTGACTGAACGGTCTGCTATGGAAAAGGCTGTCAGTGCTGAGCATCTAATATGTGGATGTCAATGTCAGCTCTGCATCTGCGGCCTTTCACTCCACCTGAGCTCCCGAGTTACAACTAAACTGGCCTACTTATTTGACTCACTGGACCAACTTAACCTTTCTCTCTCAGCCACTAAAAAAGTTGTCGTAGGTAACCTCACCTTGAATGAAGTGAATCTTTTTTAAATTGTCTTCAAATCATATTGAACAAACAAACTTGTTTTTCTCTCTCCCCCAAAATGTGTTAATAATTATACCCACTGAGTAATGGAGACCTTAAACTGGGACAAAAACAGCAATCCAATCCTCCAGGGCTTGGGTTGGATGCCGCTGCTATACGATAGCTAGCTCCTCCCACTTATTAAACAAACAAAACAGAAGGGTGTGTGAAAAGATGCTTCCGATCTCTTAATGGTTGTCTCAGCAGTGTAGTACCCCCCCATCCCTACGGACAGACCAGCCTTGTTGCGTGTTTGTTTTTCTCCCAAACTGACATGTGGCTTGTGTGGCGCTGTGCTTACCAGGCCGTGCTGTGCCGGGGCGGAGGGGAGGTCGGCGGGACGTTCTCCACGCTGGCTCTCAGCAGAGAGCACAACCCCACCTGCTACGAGGAGAGGATGAGGATCCAAAAGGCGGGGGGCACTGTCAGGTGAGACCCCACTTCCCCTTTCCCTGGGAGGATAGATGCAGCACATCCTTGGAAATGTGTGTCCAAATAGGAGAAACACAGACACATAACTTTGTTCGAAATTGCAGTGTGATGGTGTTTTTTTTATTTTTTTGCTTGTGATCTGGAATGTATCCGTGGGTTCCTTTTAAATTTTGTTTTGTTCTTTTAAATTAGCTTTATACCCTTGATACAGTGTTAAATAACAGTCTTGAGCTGAGTCTGAAGCTTGTATTTCAGCAAGGGGGCGCTAGACAGTTACAATAAGCGCCAAGTAACCCTTAGTTATCAGAAAGACTTAATTTCAGTGACACCAACTTTTTTTTTTTTTTTTTAATTCTGCAGGTAGCTTAAGGTCCTTATATTTTTTCAGAGAACGTCAGCGTTAATTAATTGAAGGATGACGCAGGTGGATCGTTAAGGCTCTAAGAGGATTAAGTATACACTCAATTTGGAGTTATGCGCATGTAGGTTCCTTATTATTTTATGTGCCACTGCTTTTTAATAACCGATAATGACTGTGGATTAAAGATGGTTGATTCCCACTTTTGAGTCGGGATGCCCTCAGGGCTTTTCCGAGTTCTTGGAAATATTTCAAGGATCTATGTTAGGCTCAGAATAAACAAGTGTGTAATCATCAGATGTGTAGTTAGCTCACATAATTCAATCATTCAATACCCTTTCTTTTCTTTCTTTTAAAATGTATCAATTAATTGTGACAAGCATTTAATGTGTTACACATGCAGTTGCTAATGAAGTTTTCTAATGCCCAAATTCCCCAGTTTTCAGCCTGAACCTGAAGACTTCTTTACACTCAAGTTGTCTTAGATCTTGGGTGAGGAAAGAAACTGTTTCAGCCAAACGTGAGGGGCTTTGGTTAATGTCACGATTGTGTAGACTAGCAATAACATGAGTGTGAATCTGCTGTATCTGATGGGATTCTGTTTTGCATGTTGGCCGTTTTGACCTTTTCATTTTCCGAGTCCTTATTTAGGACTGGTTGGAAGAGGGGATCAGATTTGTTTGCATTTTTGTGTATGTGTGTCCTCAAACAGCAGTCTTAGATTGTGTACCGATTGTGCTTTTTTAAAGGAAAAGACCGCTCTTGAACATATGAACGTCCTTTCACAGAGGATGCGACAAACGGGTCATAGAAAAACACATCTCAATGTTTCAAGAGCCATATTGCTCTTATTAGTTTTCATTTTGATTTTGCTATATTGGGGTATCACTGTGTAAATTATTCAAATTATTATACAAGTTAAGATAGCGTTGATTTGGTCTCAGCCTCAGTGTGATTCTTGTTAGTCTCACTAAATGTTTCATTCACTGCCCTTGTTCTGGGAAGGAGATTGTGACGTGAAGTGTGCCTGTGCTCTGCCACCTTGTTCCACAGGTCTCTTGTGGTCCTCCTAAGATTGCCCCAGTATTGTAGCTTTGCACCTGCAGTGTCTGTCACACAGGTCTCCTATGCCCTGTCTGGATTTGCGGTTTGTGGAATTAAAAATGGAAATGTGTCTGACAGCGGCTGCATGCTGCGGCAGAGACACAGGCGAGTGGTGAAAGTATAAACTCCCTTTTCTCTGGGAGTCCGTAATTAACAAGAACAATAAATAAGCACCTTGATAACAAAAGGGGAAACAACATATAATTGTCTATTGTTTCCTGTTACTAACTATAATCAACAAGCTTTTTTTTTTTTTTTCTTCTGGTGCAGAAACCTAACATTACTGGAACGCTTCATTTGAAGTAAAATCAGGCCAAAAGACTTCCTGTCTGTCGTAGCTTCATTTTTGCGGTCATTTAGGCAGACAAACGGTTACATAATTAGGCAAAGGTTTCTTTGTGCGTCTTGTGTTTGTGTTCATCTAGAAACAATTTTGGAGTTGTTTGAAATTCTTCTGAGATTGTTAATGTGACATTTTATGTGCAGCGATAGTGTTTTGGCATTCTTCGCGGTGAGGGGCAATCTTTGAGCGCGAGTCATTTCAGTCAAGGTGGATTACAAATGTTGTGGCAAAGAGCACTGGAATGTAAGAACAGTGGTATGCAAAGAACAATTGTTGGCAATTGTCATTATGTACTCCTCAGTTTAAATAGCACTAGGGACTTCCCAGGGGCTCATTCTGCAAAAACTTCTGATTGGAGCACAGGTTGAACCCTATTGCCCAGATGTTGCCATGTTGAACCACGACTACAGGAGGCTGACAGTAGCCAAAAGAGTATTAATCCTTTTAAAAACAAGATAAGACGGATCTTTCCCCCCTTTTTAATCAGGTGAATCAGTCTTGTGCATAGTTGCAAAAACAAATGACTACTTCCTCTTATCTCACCCCTCTCGCGCCTGGCTTTAGGAAGGTGGCAGGAATTAATTTGCTTACCACTTTCACCGCCACAGCTTTTCATCCCATCGCAGTTTCCTGTTGACATCACGGAACATGGTGCAATCTAGACCTGAACGATCCTTCTCGGTGGCTATTGTTAAAGGTGCTGTGGGAGAGAGGATCTGTGCCGAGATGGAGGATTCCCCATTCTTTGCCTGGGATCTACTACAAAAGAACTCCCAGCCTGCTTTGGGGCACTAGCTAACACTATATTCTTCTTGTCCCTGTCTACTCTTGTGCCGCGGCCTATTCTTTTTTCCGAAATAAGCGCTCTGTAACCTCTCCAGTCTGCGGGGCAGTGACGTAGCCGCTAAACAGGTCATTGTATGTACTCGGGGTCAGTGTCCGATACACTCTGCGGGTCCTCAAAACAAAATGGATATCCGGCGATTCTGTCTCTGTCTCCAGTCTTCTCACGCCCTCCTGGCGTTTACCCTGGCTGTAGCGGCAGGTGTCCTTGCCAGTACTTTTCAGTCTCCTTGTCGGGAGAGAAGTTGAGAAGTGGGAGGCGACTTCTTGGCAAATTCCTGTCGTTCCCGCTCGCTCCCCGTGGGGCGCCACACACCCTTTACCCTGAGTGGGAGATGCTTCACTCCTCAGTCCCACGACTCGGCTCTTCCGTTGGCTCTGTAGATGTGCCGTCGGGGGGGGGGGGGAGTCTGCTAGCCTGATAGTGTCGATCTCGGGGAGTGTGTGTCCTCTTCGCTTTTCCTGTTCTCTTAGGAGATCACGTAACTTTAGATACCAGAGCTGCGGATGTTAACTAGCGTTGGGCTACCGACCAATGTCACCTTTCTCAGCAGCAACCTGATCTGTGTACTGACCAAGTCCAGCCTTACGTAATTCTTAAAACTACCTTCAGTGTGGTATGGCAGTACAACTCTTGCTCTAGTGCAGCAGGGCTCTGCAGAATGTAGTGCCCATCCTCTGTGGCAGCTTTGGGGGGGGGGTGGGGGCTGGAGCCTGCAGGGCTGTCGAGCACCTCTCCTGGCACACTCTCTTCCCTAGAAGCTGGGTGGGCTCTGACTGCACCTCCTTGGGGGATGGGAACCCCTGGGTGGTCTCCGTGTACTGGGGGGGAGGAGGGGATGACTAATTGAGGGGTTGTGTGTTGGCCCACTGTTGCAGTAATTCACTTCAACGGAAATCACGGAGGGAGCACTTGCAGCTACAGCAAGCTCCGTGCCGGCTCTCTACAGTGGCTCTCTCCGCTCCGAGCATTAGCCGAGGACTGGTATAGCCCACAGAGCCCTGCCCGGACTGTCTGGGCACACGGCGAGGAAATATCCTGCCCGGTTCCAGGCCGGGCCTGGGCTCGTTGCCTGAGGAGACCCGTTCAGAATGAGGAAATGCAACCACTTGCCTTAAAGCAGATGTTTTTAGGATTAGCACTGTATAACTCAGCATCCATCAATGCCAGACATGTTAGATGTAACTACTCAACTTCATATGTTAATTTGACGAAGCCGTGAGAGCTTTGTCTTCGTGAATGACATGCAAACATGTTAGCCTAGTTACCTAGTTATTATGTCTGTATCCACAGGTCTAACAGGAGGTATTTTAACTGTTTAACTGCCATGAACACCACCTTTTAGATAGAAGCTTGTTAATTCATTGAAATCCTGCAGTGGAAATCCAGATGTTTTTCTGTATTTTTCTGTTTTTATATGTAAACAGCTGTCAAAACCAGTTTGTGCTACAAGCGGTTAAACCAGCAGCAGTCTTAAAGTGGAAATTCCTTACTTATGTCCTGACAACTCTGAGATTGTATGAATAATAATAATAATAATGTTTACAAATTATTAGGTAGCCTTTATACAATTATACAAACAGTTGTTTCACCAAATATCCTGCACTGGAAGTTCAGTAGTTACGTCTTGGCATCTTTGAGATTTTTCTGTTTCTTTAGTTTTTTATTGCTGAACTCTGTGAGTAATGTATTTGCTACAGAGCTTTGTGCAGGAGCAGGTTATTCGGGGACCCCATTGTGTTCCATTATCTCAGTGTGAAGAGAAACAGTTGTGCGCTTGGCTCACATGCACGTTCATACCACGTCTAAGCCAAGAGCCTTACTGTACCGACCACCTTATAAAGCACTTAATCCCTCATCTCTGCCGGTCCGAGGAGATTCTGAAACGCTCCCAAACTGTCCATAATTGATACGATTTACGAGAACGAGACGATCACACTCCGAGCATCTCAAGGCTTTGCTTAAAACAAAGGACTCTGTTCCGAACTTATTCATAGTTCTGTATCTTTTATTTCTCATTGCAAAGTATGTCACGTATCGCAGCAAGAAGTGACATTTCGTCTGTTTAAAGAACATGTGCTAGGAAACCCTTGTATAAATGCACAAAGCACGTTGGCCTATTTATTGCACAGCGTTACACAACTGAAATCTTTTGCCTAGTTGGGAAAACGTGTTCGTCCGCAGTACAACTGAAGGCATTGGGAGGAAGTGTTTTGTGCCACTGAACATGGGTAAGGAATTAATTATTGTAATTATGAGCGTCTGTTTAGCCGTAATTGTAGCAGTGGAGCAACAAAGAGGGTTCAGGATAAGAGCCAAGGATAAAGGATGAACAGTAAAAGCAAGCTTAAAAAAACTAGAGTGGGCTTTTCCATTGATTTCACTGTAGTGTTGCCGAAAGCAGGATCACCCTGTTTTTAAACCACGTCAGACTAATGTAGACGGTATCGTCCTTTCCCTTAATTCTTTTAATCGGGCGAATCAGACTTGTGTATAGTAACTAGAACACGTCTTTATCTCGCCCCTCTCTCGTGCTGTGCTGCAGGAAAGTGGCAGGACTGCATTAATTACAACTTTCACCACAGCAGCTTTTCATTTGATCCCATCATAGTTTCCTGTTGAGATCACATTGCTGGTTGGCAGGTGCCATCTAGACTAGAAAGGAGACTTTTTTTCATTTTCTCTTGCCAAGACAAAGCTGTGGGATTGAAGACCTGTGTGGAGAAGGAGGATGGTAACATGGGCTGTCCAACTGTTTGGGCCACGAAACCTAGAAACACGAGAGAGCATGGAATTTACAGGAAGTCGTTAGGCCCAGCCCTTATGCAAGATTACCCTGATTAACTTACCTTTTGGTTTTTGCACTTCTAGCATGATTTTCCTGCAGTCGTACCATAGTTGTACCGTGGTTTCCTATGGATTCAACATGGGAATACTATTATAAATATTTCTAGGACAGGTTTACTGTGCTAGACTATTGGCATACAGGCATGTTTAAAGCATAGGTAATCACAGTAAAAACTAAGTACAACTATAATTAAACCAGGTTGTGGTAAATTTATCAGGGTGAACTTGCATCAGGTCTATTACCCTAATAGTTGTTTGTAGTTTACAGATGCAAGATCAAACCATGTTTTATTATTGATAAGAAGAGAAGTTAACATAACCTAATGTAAATCTATTTAACAGACAGATTTGACACATTGACAAGTCACCAGAGCGCAGTGTAGTGTTAAACCTTATACTGTTACCTAACTTTAATGGATCTCTCCCAGTGTTATTTGGGAAACAATCACTGCTCTTACCTATATTGACTCCAAGTTCATGTGTAAGAAATGGAGGGGGGGGGTATGGGACGGGAAAGCAGAGAAAGAGTGTTTATCGCCTACAAATGGCCTGCCAAAACCCTTCAAGGCCTTGGATATAAAACTACTAATTTATTTAGAAAAAGAAACATAATTTATACGCCGCTGAAACAGTGCCAGGGGGAGCAATTAACAGCAAACAAGATGGAAAAATCTGTCTGCAAGCCATAGAATGTGTTTTGAGCACTCCGCATGGAGGCCGTCCAAGTTTCACAACGCAGGATGCTTGAGAACAGTGGTGTGCGTTCCCGGAGGGGCCTTGAGACCAACATGGGAGACGCTGCCAAAGATTTATAGAGACGTAGAGTTGGGTGCTGGGGTGCGGGGGTCTAGGAGGAAGCAGGAATGTCGCGTTTAACCCTTCAAGGTATCATCTCTTGGCCGTACAATGCCACTACTTACTTGCGTTCCTTTTCACCGTTCGATATGTGTCGCCTTCACCAATCCCCGTAGATCGATTTACAAAAATCCAATATGTTGTCAATAACGATATTGAATTCATAGTGAATATAGATAAGATAGGAAGTGAATTCATGCATCCTTAATCCAGTATGAGACATTTTAAGACGGCATGAGACCATATTTAGTCATCATTCCAACATAATGTAGGTATTAAACTGCCATGGTCTTCTGCTTCAGTGATATGTCATGTTAACTTCCCTAAGCTTGTTACTCAGCTTTTTATGGTAGAAGGAATTTGTGTCTTTCTGAAAATAAAAATAATAAATAAATCATACCTGTCTGAAACCTGCTGTGGGTTATTAGTGTGCAGTATATTAAAGAAAAACACACACAATAAAGGCGCAATGGTTTGGTGTTATTCTGAAGGCTTGGGATATGTGCAAACATGCAGGGATTAGTACAGGAGAATGAGTGCGTGTCTCCGCATCTGCAATTTTCTGTGGGCACTTGGAGCTCTTACTTGCCCCCAGGCAATGAATTTAAAGGCGTTATGTAAACAATAGTTCTTGAAGTGAAAAAAAAAATAATAATAATTTACGGTAGTTTATTTTTTTCCCGAGGAGGTTTAGAGTTTCTGCTGTCATCACTGCTGCTCAGAGCCCTCCAAGCTTAGTATAACTCTCTCCAGCCCCTCTATGCAATAAAATCCCGTCTTCTCTGCTGTCTGCATCTCGGGATCGTTTCATTTTCGGGTCTCATCTGCCTTCACGTGTGCTCCACCAACTCTCCCCTCTGACCTGGCCGGGGTACACACTGCATGCGTTTTGCTGCCCAAGACCCTCAACACTGCATGCATTGACTATCTATACCACCCTGTTTGCCCACTCTCCATTCATCAGCGTGTAAATACTCGACTCTCGGCACCCCAGTGCGATCTCGGCAATGGCCAACGCTAAAGCGATTCCCCCAGCCTCGGTGCTTCTCCGGCTCCCTGCTCTTCAGCAACGCAGGCACTGTAAACACTGGGCTGTCAGCTCGTGGCTTTCTCGTGTTTAATGAACACTTCAGCACGCCCGCTGCCCGGGAGCTTAGTCTGAGGTAAATTGGCCTGCTATTGGGAAGCGATCGTTTTTCTTTCAGCACCCCAGCGAGTTTGCCGGCCTCGTTTTTGACACAAAGCAGTCCTTGTAAGGCAATGCTGTTATGCCAGGAATCGAGTTTGTTAGTTTCTTTTTCTCTTCTTTATTTAATTTTTTCAAGGTACGCTGCTGGTCTCCTGGCTCCGTTTACATTCTGCACGCTTGTGTCGGCCGCAGCACGAGAGCCCGCAGATTTAGGGGGCGGAGGGGGCAGGAGTCAGGGGAAGGTGTATAGGGACTAACCTGGCCCTGAGATGTTTCTTCCTAACGCTGCAGAATAAATTATGTGCTGCTGGCTGAGATGTCTTTGCTGCAGTACTTGCTCTGTATCTCAGATTTCCCAAGCCTTAACCCTTGGCTGAAAGTGTATATCTGGTGTATGTCAAAAACACTTCAAAACTAAAACCTGCAAACTCACCTTTCTCTATCTGTCTGTATTGATACTCTAATACTCCTATGGTTCACAACATGCAAAATAACCACACATAATATTCCAAATATTAGGTCCTAAATGGTCCTGAAGTCTTAAATGGCCACCAAAAATTTGAAAAATGTGTGGATTTGCTGTTGACCCAAGGCCAGTCAGAGATCTGGGTGTTTGAAGGTGGCAATGACTTGATTTGCAATTCAGTAATTAAGCACACTATCTAGGTGTAATCCCATCCCTAAGCCTATCGCCTGTGTGTCTCCAGAATGGATTGTTTTTTTAATTGTGCGTCATGCCGTTCATCCCTGCTGCCAGACAGCGCTGATCACAATGATTGCACACATTTTCTGTCCAGGGAGGGCTTTGACATGTCTTCAGTGTATTGTGTGACCAATCGAGGGGTTCTTTTGAAGTTGCAAGTCAATCCAATATGTATAAATTAGCATTCTCTTGTCAGAAAGGCAGAGAGAGGTAAAGGATGGGGGCGAGAAGCTTTTGGTAAGAGACTGTGCCTGGTTTGGCCTCAGAAAAGTAGTTAAGATGGTGGATAGATAGAGAGTCACAAAGCAGTGGGTTTGACAGGATCAGTTCAATACTTTACTTTCAGAAATGGTAGTGAATAAAACCTTTCTGCATGACAATAATACATACTTTAAATATCTTAACTTTAAACATAAATAAATACTTCCTATATCATGTCCATTTACAACCCATTATCATTTCACCATTGAAGGTAAGAGGGGAGTTTCTGAGATTCCCTTTCTATCTGTATGTGTGTTTGTCTGCCTCAATGTTTAAAATTCTCTGATGTCTGGAAGTGATTGTCTGTAAGGTTCCCCCGCAGAGTGAAGCCTAGTATCTTCGAATGAACTGGAGAAAATTGTTCAGAATGATCCAGTCTTTTGTAATGTACAGATATGATACAGACACTTTTTGGTTAAATAAACTGTTTTGTCTCATTTCCTTTTAAAAGCGCAGCTGTTCTGCTAGCTTTTGGTAACCCCAAGGTAGAAGATGTCTCATTCCTAAATATCTGAACAGTATTTAGAGTTGAGGCATGCAGACATGTTACAGGCCTAATCCCTGGTTTAATGGAGTGGTTAATTGACCGTTTGCCAAGACGTGTATGAAATCGGCCAGGTAGCCTCATGTTTGTCTCTCCCACAAGTGCATAGTTTTGAGCCCCCTAAATAATACCTGAGAAAAATCAATTATGTATAAAAAGGAACAAATAAATGTGTAAGCAAATACTGCAGGATAGTAGACTCAATTAGATGGAAAAACATCATTAGCGGGTGTAGGGGGGATGGTTGTTTGGGAGCAGCACACAGGCGATCGGGGGCCGTGGTTGCGGCGCTCTCAGACAGCAGCCTGTCAGCTCGCAGCGCAGACGAGAGCCGAGCACAACACAGCTCTCATTCTGTGGCGGCCGACTGCGCCCAGGCAATTACACCGGAGACAGCGGGCTGATTCCAAACAATTAGAGAGGAGACGACCGCACGGCAGCCCTCAACTGTCACCCAGAGCCCCCGGTTTTTGCCACTGCGGCTCCACAGCTCGGCATTCACACGCATGCCGCAACGGTGTAATTAAGCTAAATTGGGTGTTAAATGGCAGCAGCTGTCAGTGCACCATCCTAAACAATTAGATTTCTCTTTTTTTGGGGCGGGGGGGGTGTTGTTTTTATAGGTACATTTTTTTCTCGTGTGTGCGTGTGTGAGTACCTGCACTCACACTGGTCCGCTGAGCGGTTAACCCAACAACCAAATTCATACAATCTCTGCCGTCTGATTCGTAGCCTTCCTCAAAATTAATGTGAATTAGTTATCTTAAGATATGTGTCTCTAGTGCTTTTATTTTGTCAGACCCTCATTCCGGCTGTCAGAGTTCACATCGTCGTCTGCAGGCTTCTGCCATATTTGCATCTTTTGATTTAATCCCCATCCTTATTACCTTCTTTTCCAGTCCATTTTCGGAGGGTCGATAACTTTCTTTTGAATTGCAAAGTGCTGCATAATCACAAACCAGCCACTTACCGAATTATGCTCAAATTAGTGTCTAGACAGATTTTCTCCTGTACATAAAGCCCTTCTTCTCTCCGTGTGTTTGTTTACAAGCCTGAGTAAACAGCAATGAATCAGGCAGCGACAGGTGGAATGTAGGGAACAATGCTGTGGGCTGTGGTGAGGCTTTGCCTGGGATAGAGAGGAATATCTTCTGGCTCTCCTGAGTATGAAAATGAAGTGAATATGCTATGGCCTTTGCAGTCACCAGATCTCAACACAATTGAACACCTATGGGAGATTCTGGACCGAAGTGTTAGACAGCACTCTCCACCACCATCATCAAAACCCCAAATGAGGGAATATCTTTTGGAAGAATGGTGTTCATCCCTCCAGTAGAGTCCAGAGACTCGTAGAATCTGTGCCAAGAGCATTGAAGCTGTTCTGGCAGCTCGTGGTGCCCAACACCTTACCGAGAAGCTTTATGTTGGTTTTCCTTTAATTTGTCACCCATCTGTATGTATTTAGCGATACACAAACACACACAAATGGAGAATGTTGTCAGGGGCTGGGGAATCAGAATTCCTATATAATTATTTGTTTTGACAGTGACAAAAAATAAAAATAAAGCAAGTTTGCACAAGCTACCAAGAATCGTAAAAGCTTTTTCAGTATGCTCCCTGTTCAGGTGACAAATCACCTAATATTGTAATTACAACACTGAGTTTGTTGAAATGTCTCCCCGTGTGTCTAAGTGGAATCTAACCCCCCCTCTCTCTCTGTAGGGACGGGCGTGTCCTGGGAGTGCTGGAAGTGTCTCGCTCTCTGGGAGACGGGCAGTACAAGCGCTGTGGGGTGATCTCCACACCTGACCTCCGCCGCTGCCAGCTCTCACCCAGCGACAGGTACGGCTCTCTGCGTGCGATCCACGTGCCCCTCGGTGCAGCTTCTCCACGGGGGATTTCACCAGCTAACAACTCTCTGCCCCTTTCCTATCACTTCTGATTGGCCGGCTGATTGTCTTCTGTTGGTTACGTGGGTTTAGTCCAGTTATGTAAGTGGAAGACTTTAGTCAACCAGTCAGCCTACAAGTCTGGGTTCATCCCTAGCCACTGGTCAGTCATCGGCAAGATTATTCTTTCTTTTGTGCCTTTTCTGACTCATTTTTTTTAATAAATGTGCAAATCTAAATTATTCAAATGCAGATCCTCTGGGGAAACTAAATCTTTATGAATCAAGGATGAAGCAATTGATGCAGATGTTGGCATACAAATATTTCAGAAGCATTGTTTTCTAATCCCCTCCACCCCCCAAGATGCTCCACGAGGCATGACCGGAAAATCGGAATTATGTGTTTTCGTTGTGGCTGCTGATAGACATGACGCGCTCTCCCTTCCTGTCCATTAATCACAGTGCCTTCCCCTGCGCTGCATGTTTACTGCATATCCAGGGACCCTCACTGGTGCAACCTTATCTGTCCCATCTGGCTCTCCCTTGGCACAGCCACAGCCCCCCGCCCCCGCACCCTGCTCTGTCATCAAGGCCCTTGGGCGATTCCCTCGGACTTCCACGCATCGCACGGAAGGAGTGGGCGAATGTTTACTCTTCTGTTTGGCATCACAATGTAAACCCCTGGCCGTTTAGCGTGTGCTTGGCTGCCTCTGTGAGCAGGCCGTCGTTGTCCGTGCATGTCTCCGTATAAGACCATCCGGAGACTGAATGCTTTCTTCAGGTGGGCTATGCTGGTAAGACTAGACAGTGAAAGTGGGAGACGAGTCAGTTGGCAGCTTCGGGAAGTGACTGCACTGTTTTTTTTTAATGTTTGGATTTTAGCATCTCCGTCGTATCAGATACAGCCCGTTTAGGGTCAGAGAGAGGGGCTTTAATGAGGAATGTTAGTATTAACAGCTTCCTTTGGCTCTAGACTGTGACTGCCGAAGAGTCTTTTGTACAAGATGGCACCCCTGTCATGTGAGCGTGCGGTGTGTGGTTTGTGTTTCAGTGTGGATTAGGGTTGAAACTTGTTGGCCATATAATCCTGAGACACTTTGAGACGGGACAGGATTCTAAAGTTGCCCTGAAAATTAAATGAATTCATGTGTAAATTTAGAGGGAACATGGTCTTCTCAGATATGTTAGTTTCATTTCAATATATCCATCTCTTGCAGCTGTCAATGTTTTCACGTTGCTGTTGAGCTTGTCACAATTGCATTAAATAAATAAATAGATATTGATAGATATAAGCACACTCTCGTATGCCCAATCTCCACCTACCGCAGCAAAAGTGTCCTGCATGAAACCGCATTCGTTGCCATGATATACCATAATAAACATTACTAAGGTACAATTACTGTAATACACCATAGTTTACCCTCATATTGCAGTGTAGTACAGCACAGAGATGGTTTGATGACCTCATGGGAAACCACTGCGAAACTATAATAAAACCAGTTAGAAAGTGCAAAATATCTTACTTGACTAATTTAATTCTATACAGAAGTAATGTTTTGTTTAATTTTACCATGTCTAATTGTTGTTTGCTCTTTATAAGTGTCAGCTTCCTTGTTGTCATTTCTTGAAATCTACTATTCTACTTATAATCCAATGCCTTAGGAGCTGAAAACCATTTAAAAGGGTACAATTAAGAAAATCACTGGATAAACTAGGTAAGGGTTTTGGAGCTCAGATGCAACACAAAGCAGAAGACACTGTAGCATTAAGGGACAGATATGGGAAGCCCAGAAAATGAAGAGCTGTGACTGAGTACCCCTTTCTGTTGTATAACATGAGGGTCTATCTGTACTGCTTCGTCGGCATGAAAAGATGTTGTGTAGCAGAGCTGTGTGAAACGATTATTTGAATCGTGTTCGTAGGGATGGGGTTAGAATGATGTTGACTGAGGTAATTAAGACGTACAGCTAAGGAACAGCTGCAAAAAAGCGGAACTGTTTTTTTAATTAAAGATACTGATTCACCTGGCAAGAGAGGAAAGGCATTCTTTACCCAGACTAACATTTTCAGGTTTTCTTTGTTGTTGCTATTAAACCACAGAACCACAACTAAATTAAAAAGTAATTTACCCTTGATCATGTGACGGGGTGAACCTGAAAACTCAAATGCACAGTAAAAAAAAGTCCACTGCAGAAAATGTTGCCTCTGTCTCACATGTTTAACTCCCACCCAAGTATAGTACACTCCCAATTAATATAATACAGTTATACAGTGTTTCCATGATAGGAAAACTGATGCATTTGGATGTATTTTCATTTTCAGAAGAGCTAGTTACACTTCTGATGCAGCTCTGCTTTCTCGGTCGGTGTGAGTGTGATGGGCCAGTGTTCTCTCTCGGCAGGTTCGTGATCCTGGCCTGCGACGGCCTCTTCAAGGTCTTCTCTGCAGAGGAAGCGGTGAAGTTTGTGCTGGGGGTACTGCAGGTAGGTGAACCGCTCTTGTGCAGCCAGATCTGAAACAACGAAACTACTTCACTGTGTGTCTGGCTGATTCTCTGTGGCACCAGGCTCATTTGCAATCTCCACGCTGCAAACTCTGTGCCTGTCTGCGTGTTAGTTCTTACCGACTTCCTGTTTCTGAAACCCGTACGTTGTGTTTTCCATCGCTGGCTGACCTCAAGTCCCAAACAGCGGGTCCAAGCACATAACTCCAAGCGAGATGTCATTAGTCTCACGTTAACGTCACCTGCATGCAGCACCACCTCCAATAAATAAATGAGTGCATCCATCCGTCCATCCATATTCAATAACCGCTTTATCCAGCCGCGGTGAGCCGGAGCCCAGACCACCCCAGAGCTTGGGTCAGGTTTGACAGGACTGGCTATTCCCTTTCTTGGTGGGTGTGTCAATACTCACAGGGCTGTTTATAAATCAGACTACAGAATGTCACGGTGTTCCACACGCCCAGATAATTCACGAGAAAATAATATCTCGAAGCGTGGCAAATTAATCCCATCATCGTTCTAATTTTAGTTCTCGTCATTCTTACTACTGTTGTGTTCGCTTATAAACGGCCTTTTTCATAGCGAGGGTGCTGTGCACTGCCAACCTGTCTCGGGCGTACTAGACTGTGAACCCGAGGAGCTGACGGACCCCCCCCGCAGTTGGGCCTCAGTTTGGCAGGGGTCCACCGTAGCCCTGCAGTCTAGCCCCTGTGTTTTTTTTTCCCCTTCGACAGGACGACACCCTGCAGGAGAAGGAAGGGAAGACCCCGCAGGATGTGCGGTTCGAAACGGCGTGCCATCGCCTGGCCAACGAGGCGGTGCGGCGAGGCTGCGCAGACAACGTCACCGTCATACTTGTGGCCATCGAGTTCTGAACCGCGGACGAATTGGCCCAGCACCCGACCCAGAACACGCAGGGAGACCCGGGGGACTTGGAGCACAGTGGGGGGGAACAGGAGGCAAAAGTACACTGTCCTGGTCTCCAGATCTCTGGGCTTTCCTTGCTACCCAAACCTCCCAACGAAGGCCATGGCTCTTCTGACTAGCGATGGTGGCACATGTTTCGAGGAGCCAGGGTGGTTTTGTTATGCGTTCAAACGTTAGGAGCGATATTTTTATTTTGAATATTTGTTTCTCTCACTTCAGTTTTTCCATGTTTCCTAATTATAGTTGCCTCCCTGTAAAAATTGTTTTTACATTTGTCTTGTACTTTTGTTCATTAATAACATGGAAACTTGTGGTTACGGCTACATAAAGATAACGTTTGAGAAGCAAAAAAACGTGTCGGCTTTGGTTTTCTGGATGGAAGATCTGAACCAGTTGATTCCTAATCTTCTCTCATGGCCCCTTTTTTATCATTTAGTCCACTGTCAACATTTAAAATATCAAAATACCAAATCAGGACTCGCAGTGTCCGTGGTTACGATAGATTCCAGGGCTGACAAATTATGGTGTTTTGGTTCAATGAAACGACAGTCCCGCCAATTGTCAGAAGCTTAATGAACAGGAACTGTCCTGCCTGACTGAGCAGTGAGACAGAGACCTGGCTGTTCATTTCAAAGGAACCCTTGTCTTTACTATTGAAAGATTATTATTTTTCTACTAAAAGAGTTTATGGAAATCCTGCCCTTTTTCAACATGTGGTATCAAGTCTGAAATTTCTGAAGGCTTTAGTAGGAGGGTCCTGAGAACAATGTCAGTTTGAGAGTCATCGTAGATACCAGCAGTATCAACAGTAGTCATCAACGGCTTGTTTACACTGTCAGGAAAACGGAGGGAAGATTTGTCGTCAGTTGGCAAGTAAACCTCCAAATCCCACTGTGTCTTTTAACCTGATTTTTTCTTTCTAAAACAGTGAGAAAAACTTAATGTGCAGTATTTAATGAAACCAACCAGATAATACACAATAATTAATTGGACAGTTTCTCGGGATAAGGGTCAGTTAGTGGAAAAGCTAACTGGACATATTGTGAGGCTTGTGGCCTGTTGCAAGACCCAAAGTGGTTTCCCTTTAAGAGTCCTTTGAGTTTAATGGTGTTACAAAAAGTAACTTGAAGGTACTCTATTGAACACAGAAGTTATTCAAATCTTAAGCAATTTGCCACTGATTGTCATCCAGTCCAAGTGAAAATTGGTGTTATTTATGTATGACCTCAATTCACCTGCAAGCATCACTGTCGTCATTATCCAGGAAAGAAAAATCCTTAGATCTGTCCTTAAGAGAATGGTGTCAAAAGTTCCAGCTCCTATGTACCCTATGTCTTGGCATGTGTGAGCTCTTGGGACAATTGGCTCAAAAGTGGGGAGGCTGGGGATGCGAATAAAATCGTCCTGGGGAGACCCACAACTCAAGGATATCACTGAATGAAATCGCAGAATGAAGGCCCAACAGTTCAGGAGTATGTTTGTGGACTTGGTGAGGGTAGTGATATTGTGTATAGCTGAGCAAATCTCAGGGTTTCAGGTCTGGGTTAGTGGAGATAAACATATGCCGGAGTGAATGTCATTATCACTTCTCTTTCATGAGAAAAAAAAGAGTGAAAGAATCTAATCTAGGTTGCAGTTGTGTCCCAGTTTTTTTTTTTTTTTCCCCACATGTCGTCTTTTGGAAGAAGTAGACCCGCTGTCCCATGCGCGGTGTGGGGCTGGGAGCCCAGTGTGCAGAGACAGTCTGTGTGTGATAGCTCCAGCAGATTGCCTGCCGAGATAGTGGCGATGTGGCGCCGAGAGGTTCGCACAGACTGCAACAACATGATCTCTGTGAGAAGCGCAGAACGGCAGATTGACAGATACACGCTGTCTGAGTCGCGGATTCCAGCGCAGCCTGCGGAGATCAGCGCACTCACTATCTCGAGCGCTTCCCACATCCAGTCCGAGCATCTCGTGTGTCTGTGTGTTACTAATTACTTCGCTTACACAGGAAAAATAAATAACATCTTTTACTTAATGGATTTAAATCACCCTTATCGACAGTACTGCGTTTATTTTTGTTGTTTTGTTAAGGGGCTTATGAAGCAAATAAAGTAAACAATTTCAGAGTCAGTTAAGACCCGTTAATGAAAACTGTTGCAAAATTAATTGCTGAAATTGTTTTTTTTTTCTTCATGTAGTGTAGTGGGTGAAGTAAGATTTTTAGAACAACCAGATTGACTTCATTATTTACTCTTGTTAGGGAGATAGATTGAGGACCAAATTCAGTCAGACTGTGCCGTTGTGTCGTCCTGCGCCCTGGGATACAGGTTTGCCATGGGTGGGCCGCCGGCACAGAGCGGCTCGGATGGGGTTCTTGCAGCCCGTTCCCCGGAGATGATAAAAATGTGGCGTTTCTTCTCTTTGCACTTTCTGGTGTAATCGATGTCATAGATTTGCCCCGAAATCTGACTGATGGATGGAGCAGATGGGAATCTGGCCATAGCATTATTGGACTTTCAGCGAAGAACGCTATGCGTGTCTAAACAGAAACACGTGTCCTGGAGATTTTATTTTCTTCAGTATGAAACCAATGAAAGGGCAAAAAATATATCCAGTAAACTGTCAACTGGCAGCTTTTAGTAGTATTTTGTATGATTTGAAAGGAGGAAGTGATTGAGAGTAAGAATAGAAGAAAGGTTACAAACCAGTTTACTAATTTTAAATCACTTTTAACAAGATGCATCTTGAAATGTACATTTCACCTTTTCTCCATTTCCTCTCTCAGCCTTGACGGCATAATGCTCTTTACTGTAAATACATAGTCTTACACAGTTAGATTATGGCATGATGTTATTCTAACGCTTCAGCTGAGTCACGCAATTTTTTCCGATGGTCTCTGTGCTTTCTTGTGCCTCAAACGGTTGTGATTTTTCCTATACAATGATTGTGCCCATTTGTTAAGAGCGCCCTTAATTTTTTTAATTTTGTCTTTTGAAGTAAAAGCCAGTACCTGACATGGGCGTATGGCTGTAGATGGTGCATAAAATAGGCCTGACAGGCAATGTGAGACAACACCAAGGAGAAGGAGGTGTTAGCAGACAAGAAATGTTTGCCTGTGTGAGTGTTCTATTCTATTCTATTATTATTATTATTATTATTATTATTATTATTATTATTATTATTATTATTATTTATTTATTTGGCACATGCCTTTATTCAGGGCTTCTTACGAAGTTTCCAAGTGTATAATATAATCACTATACAATATTGTTCCAACGTTATACTGTACCATACAACACAAGCGCTGATGTAAGATTGAACTGGTTAAAGTGCCAGAGCAGAATGACAACAGTGGTCTTAGACTATAGTGATTCAGCAGGCCAGCAGGGAACTCTCCGTGTGTAAAGGCATAGGAGACGTGGCGTGGTGTGCATTCAGGCTGACAGAGGCATTGGGAGACGATTTACAGGGTGGACAAGTGCTGTCTGGACAGATGAGTCTTGAGGAGGTGCCCAGAGGTGATGAGAGATGATGCCGTCCTGATGTTTCACAGGCAGCTGGTGAGCCAAGGATGAGACTGTGTGTGTTTCTGTGTGTGTGTGAGAGAGAGAGGGAGAGAGATTACAGGATCCTGGCGCACACTCGAAGTGTGTGACTTGCTCTCTTGGCCCATCACTGCTCTGACACAGCCTGCGAGATAAGAGCCACAGGGAGACAATGGTACGTCGCCAGGCCCCGTCGTGTTTCTGATTGTGTGGAGGGATGGGCAGTTTATCGGAGCACATCTCTGCACTCTCACAGTCTTGTCTGGGCTGCGCAGAGGAGCTTGCGATTGTCTGCCCTTCAGAAATAAAAGCTGAGAGTCTGACAGAAATCCAGGTCCACAGTTATGCACGTTTACCCTGTTAAATACTCCACAGAAGTTATGCACCTTTAACATTATTTCAGTTTGGTTTTACCAAAGTTTTACTGTGGTTTTCTATGGGTTCAACATGTCTTCACTGTGCTTTACTGCACTGCAACATGGGAATACCATGATCATCATTTCCAATTCATGTACACTATAGTAGACAATGTTTTAATTATGGTCCAGTGTAGCAAAGCCCATTGTGGTGAAACCATAGGAAACCACTGTAAAGCTATAGGAAAAGCACAGACAAAACATGTTAAAAGGGCAAATGGTAAATTTACCAGGGTAAACATGCATATTGGTGGACCAGGAACATTTCAGTATAGATAATTGTATTTAGCAGGTTTGATCTAATATGTTTTGAAACAAAGATGGGAAATCCTGCAAACTATCAGTCATATTTCTGAGTATTTAATTGCGATCATTATCCTAAATCTAGATGTGATGTATTCTTTTGCAGTCTATTGTAACAGATGACTGTAGAACATACACACAAACCATTGCGGCCCAACCGAGATGTGTAGTACAGGGCTGAGGGAAGTTTTATTGCAGGTCATTCACCGCACAGTTCTGCGCTACGAGACTGTAGTGGCAGTAATGTTTACGTTGGCAGAATAGTTTCCTCACTTCCCAAAAGTAGAACACTTTAACAAACAGGGAATCAGATTACCATCCCTGTGCTGATAAAACACAACAAGAACAAGTAGCTGTTCCCAGGTTGCTACAGACAGAGGGGATTTATTTCAGACATGACAAGCGGTTAGGAATCATTTGGACTTAAGTTATGAGGGTTTTGAAACAGGGAAGTTGGCATGCTGGCGTCTTGCTCTGTGAAAGGAAAAACAAACTATAATTGGAAGCGAAAGACAAAAACAAGGAGTTTTTTGTTTTTTTCTTCAACTCTAAAGCAGTCCAAACACTTTGACTATAGTGTTAAGGACTAGCTTGACAGCATCAGTTTTATTTCATTTTTTAATCCTTTTAATTTCCAGGGGGGAACATTTGAATTAAGGATGGAGGCAGGAGTCTGTTTCTCTTCCTGTGTGACCTGAAATTACTCAGTGACATATAATTATGGAATCAGTGTGTAACATCCACTGGTAAACAATGCAGATTCCTCTAACATTTGCCAGTATAATATCTAGAATCACAAACGAGAAGAGCATTAAAACGATATGTTGTCTGACTGTCTGTAATGTTGCCTGTCACTTTCATAATCCTTCAATTAAAGATCTGTGTAGCTAAATGATATGTTTATTACCAAATTACAGTAATGTTCCAGAAACATCCACATATACAGCTCTGGAAAAAAATAACATTGATTTCTGAACTTGGAGTGGTCTCTTAATTTTTTCCAGAGCTGTATATACTTGTATTAATAATTCAGATTCAAAAGCAATAAATATAGGCTCTTTATTTGGTTTGTTAGATGCTTAATTATGTCAAATCAGTGTAGAAGTTGGAGGAAAAAAAATACATCTCTTTATACATTAGTTTTAAAGCCATTTCCATCTATTTACAATCATAACTTAATAACAGCAGCCCGGTTATGCAGTCACACAAGCGTCCCAGAGCTGGAAGAGAGGTTGCTTTGGAGACAGTCCAGTGGAGTGACGGGCTGGTCCGTGGCTGCCAGGAGACCGCAGACGCTGGCCGGCCTGAAGGACTCGTTCGGCTCTCACAGGCCCCTCCGGGGACCTCCACACAGCCCCACACCTCTCCAGGTACAATTCCACTCTGTTCCCAGATTATTATTTACTTTCCATCTTTCCAAACAGTTCCAAAACAGAACTGCCTTCTTCAGCAGTTTTGTCGATTTTGAAACGACTCTTTTCTGAAAAATCCTTATTAAAACATTGCATGGCCTCCGCTGTCAAGTCCTGCATTGTTGTTACTGTTGTTTTTTAGGATCTATATATATATCATTTGTATGTATTTTTGTGTTTCTTCAGTCATTTATTTTTTAATCACAGGATATTACAGTTCTGTCCTGTGAAAAAACCTTAATTATTCTCCTTTTAAGACTGTCTTCGGTTGGAAGAGCTCAGGTCATCAAGTCCCAGCTGTACCGCCAATAAATACCCCCCGAGCTCGGCCTGGAACAGGTCTCTTTCTGAATCTCGAGTCTCTTCCCCCTTCAGTGAACAAACGATAAGACCGTCGCCAAACTTGCTGTCGTCGGGGAGAACATGTGCAAAGCAGAAACAAAGCAGGGCAAGTGTTGGTAGATCAGTCCAATTATTTTCGTAGAAGTCCATAATAAAGCAGTACAACAAGCAGCGCGATACAAATACGGATCCCCCGTGTCCGGCGTCCAGTGTGAGGGTGATGGGCAGGGTCAGACACCCAGCAGGACCCCAGAGAAGAGCGTCCCCTTCTGGACAGTGAAGGCCGAGCCGGTGCCATTATCAACAAAGACCGACACATATTCACCTGCCTGCAGACACAGACAGCCAGAGAGAGAGGGGAAGGAAGTGAAATTAGTAGATTTATGGTCTGCCCAGCTCAATATCAGTTTTCACCCTAAGTATTATATTTGTGTTCATCTCTGCTTTGAAGATCAGTTAGTTCGCCCTTCTTTACATCTATACACCTCAAGCTGTAATTGCTCAATCAAATGATGAGATGGTACTGCGGTTAAGATGAGTCTGGGGTGTTTCACAAGTTAGGCTGAAAGTGGTGATCTTAAAATGTCCTTTTGCATAATGTGGGCCCAAATTAGAGGTGAATCTAATTATCAGTTTGCCAAGAGGTCTTTAACCATATCTGTTATTTATGTTGTTACCTTGCCTTGCTGCTACGTAACTGAATTGATTCTTGATGTGACTTTATTTGATTTAATCTGTTTCATTGGATCAAGAAGCAAGAGTCAACTGTGGAAGCCCTTTCTACAAAGCATTACAACCCTGTGAATCCTAAGTATTATCTGTGCAAATTTCATAAGGGTGATAGAATCAGCGTTTCGACTTTGCACGCAAAAGTCAACGTTCTTCCATTAAATCTGCAGGCACACATGGGGCCGTTCTTAGGTGAGGCTGTACGGAGCGATCCAGTGAAATATTCGAGATAAGCTAGGGTGTGCTCTGGTTTTGATCAGGGGACTCCTTCCACAGATAGGAGGATCGGCGGTTGAGGGCTTGAAGTCAGATGGAATCGTGTGCATTGTTGAAGGGGCACTATGTGGCTCTATCAGCTCTGAGGGTGATTGGCAGAGGATTAAGTAAAATGTGTGTGATTCGAGGGCTGTTTTCAAACACACAACTACACGTCTCATCTGGAGATCGGCAGATGTCTGCTGGCTTGTGTGCCCGTAAAGACAATTAAAGCACTAAGAACCGCAGACTAGACTTCCCTTCATCTGCAGTGCAAACAACTGCCATGACCTCCACTTGACAGCACTAGGGAAGAATTTTGTGTCGGGCGTAAAACTTTTCTTCTTCTCTAATTGTCCCTGCAACAACTTTAGATAGAATCAGTTTGTAGACTCACAGAATGCCTGTGGAACCACCATTAACAACACATTTGACCTTAAACTGCATGCTTGGCCGGGGAAGAGAATGTTTTGTTTATTATTCATTGCATCTTTACTATGCTATGTCTGTTGTAATATTTAAACACTGGTAGATATGAACATCAAAACTTAATCTTTGCTGTCCGATGACTAAAATTCACTTTTAAATGTAACTTCAGTGTAAAGTGTTACTGTCATATTCAAACTCCATTGTGTTCTGCTTGAGTGGCGGCTGCAGTTTCATCGTTCATTATGCATCAGCACCTGCTCTAAAGATTGGGCATCGAAGGTGTGGCTCATACCTGAAGGTAGAGCGTGCCTGTGACCAGTACAGTGAAAAGGCTCCCAGCAGACCCAGTTCCGGCTACTGCCTCTAAAGACCTATAGGAAGACACACATTTATTAAATGACATATTTAGCTGTCTACTCTTAAAAAAATGTATTAATATAATAATAATATAAAACACAGATCAGTTTCCAATTGGTGAATTCATTAAAGACACTACTGTCATGAGAAATGGTGATGTTTATAGCATCTCCCCATGTTTGTGCATTCAAAACTATTTATACTAATATACTAATTAAAATATCCAGCAGTATTCATTCTCTTTTCAGTTACAAACAACCCCTTTTTTTTCCAGTTCCAATTTCAATATTCATATCTAGCACTGGTTTTATCCCACATTTCTCTTGTACAGTCACCTCAAAGGCTAGCCCTGAAAATACTCCATTCTTGGCTCAGACGGTTGTGTGTCAGTGTGTATAACTGTCCGAGTAATAACAGCTTTTGGAAAGACTCTCTCAGGAGTGTGGAGAGGTCTGGCAGGAAAGGTATACTTGCTGTCAGATGTCTCCTAATCTCTCTGGGGTAACTTTCCATGACATCGCTGTAAGCACTCTGTGATATTGTACAGTCTTGTCATCGGCCGCTGTGAACGTAACTCTCCCCTTGGCACTCGTAAACAGACAGTGACGTTTAGAAAGCGTTTGGAGCCACACTGGAGTTTCTCAGCCGTAACACTGTGTAAAATATAGTGCTGCAGACAGGCACATCTGAATATCTACTAAATCATTTTAAATTGTCTTCTCACAATGCCAAAGTCTCCAAAAGCAGTACACAGCGTGAAAACCAAACAGGGAAACTGAGATGTTTTGAACTGAGATGTAAGCAGTAGTACATGTAATTTATTGTTGTTTTAAACACATGGTATATGTTTCAGATTTTTGTTATTAACTCATATGGAAGGGATGGTGCCCTGGGGTGATCATATGTCCCTAATTGCAAGGGACAGTCCCAGGATGAGATCATATAATAACCCCAAAAATGTCCATGGTTCAGACAAGCCATCACAAATAATAATAATAATTATTGTTATGAATAGTGATTTTAATTTGCAAATTACAGAAGCTTACATAGTGTTTTCTGTTATGAATCATATGTAGACCACAGACATATCTAGATACGAGGCTGGAAACTAATGTTGTTCCCCAAGTAGGCTTCTGTCTCGAATTATTAAACACAGATAGGTCCGAGAATGACTGCCCTTAATCCGAGCACCATTCTTGTGGTAAGAACCGAGAATACCACTGGTGGGTATAAGAAAATTTGATTTAGTTCAGAAAATATTACTCTTAAGACTCGGCAGGGGTGCGGTCCGCAAGACTCACATGTTGCTGTGGCACAGCGACTCGATGCAGATGAAGGCTCGGACGCAGTCGCGTGGCCGGGCCTGGGCTCGTCTTGGAGACTCGCTGTGCTCTGCAAAGACAAACCACTTTCAGTCCCTCGTCCCTCCGCAGGGTTAACATCACATTTGGTGTCACAGGTCACCATTCTCACTGTATGCCTTTCTGTTTGTCACTAGAAATGTGCCACAGGTGTGCAGCCAAATGCAAAACAGATTTTGGATTAGGAAACAAAACCCTGTTTGAAACAATATCAGGTGAATTATTTCATTTAAGAAAAACTATTCAATGCACTATACTTACTCATCAAGTTTTATATGTTTTAGAGTTTGCCCAACACTGATTTGGCCTGGAGTGAAAATTGTAAAGCTTCCTGTTGATTGAAATGAGTTACGAAATTAATGCCGTGGCAGTGTCTGATATTCACCAACCCCTGCCTTAAGCATTTTCCCTCACCCTGTTATTGTGTCTGTATCTGTGTCTGTGTCTGTGGGATGTACGCCACTGGCCTATGCGCTGTGAGTTCAGGAGTGTGAGAGAGAAAGCTGGCAGGGGCGGCAGGTTGTCGCAGACGGTTATGCCTGGCATTCAGCCGGACTCCAGGGAGGACGAGATGGTGAACTGGGTGGGAATTAGCAGGAAAAGGAGCCCGCCCTCTTCCTCAGAACCGCCACCCTCTTATCTGGGAGACACACCCCAGCACAAGGACCCAGCAACTGGCAGCGCGGGATTCCTGTTGGGGTGGTACAGTGGGGGCCGAGGGGTGGCGCTGGAAAAGGGCACAGCGTAGGCAAGAGGCACCAACATAGCTGTTTTCCTCTTCTACGACTAATCTGTTCACCTTATACATACTCCTCCACTGCGTCCATGGTGTAAGTGTAAGCTCTGATGCCCGTGTGTGTGTGAGAGAGTGTGTCATGGTAGCATTGTCTCTCAGCAGGTGTTTTGGTCTGAGCAGGAGCGCGGTGAAGGGGTGTACCAATGAGCAGGCTGGCGGTCAGCTGGTAGAATCCGGAGACCGGCGCCGTGTAGCGGCCTGTGCTGATGTTGAAGCCCTGCCCTCGCTGGAAGTGACTCTCAGTTTCTGGAGGCTGGAGGCAGGAGAGAAAGACAGAGGCAGAGGGTTAACATCATAGTTGATATAGACAGTGATATAGACAGTGAATGTTTCATGAATACGGTCCACAGTTTTTGTAGTGTCTGTGATGGGGGCACTTACGCTGGCGAACGGCTGTAGCTCCAGCAGACTGCGACGTCGAACCGCCAGGCTGTCCCGTAGGCGGCAGTGGAAGGCCGTGCCCACTCGTGGGTATGGTTCAGCCAACCCAGGGGGCCCTTCCGCCTCGCCTGGCCCCGCCCGTGTCCCCTTCTCTGCCTCCACCCTGTCCTCACACAGAGGGCAGCGCACGCTCAGCTCCAGGGTACTCCTGTTCGCTGTGGCCTCTGCAAACACAGGTACATGTTCACAACCGGGGTGAAGTCTCTCCGGGGGGAAGACTTCAGCTTAAGCCTCGTAACACACAGCACAATTATGAACAACGGGCAAGTGCAGGTGAGCGGTGTGCGACAGTGCTTTGCTCCGGTGTCAGAACGCACATTCTTTCTCTCTTTACTAAGCCATGGACGGGACCCACCTGATCCACAAATTTTTTCGTGTTGCTTATTTTTTTTTTTTAACGGCCTGTGCTCTGAGCCCTCAGCACCTATTGTCAAGGAATGCAAATATTTTAAGTACTTAACATCACAAAACCGTCCTTCCCTCGCGATGCCGGTGTCACACCCAGGCCTTCGGGGATGAAAAACCTTTGCAAATTAGCGTGTGGCGCCACCCAGCTCCGATGTTACTCAACTTTCGCTCGGATAAGGGGCCATTATCTGAATGTCAAAACACGCCGAGTCTCCCCGAGTTGGAAAACAAGCGGGGGGATGTCAGAATCCCTCGTGTTTTGCAGGCTTCCCTTCTTTCTGCTTCTTCTCCTCTCCTTTTTTTTGTATTGGGAAGACGCCAAACCCCTTCTCTAAAATCCTTCTAGCCCACCCCCGCCTCCCCCCCACGCTCTACCGCAATCTCTGCGCAGGAGGGGGAAAAAGCCCGCAGGAGGAATCTGAGGAATTCCTCTCCAGAGCCAAGTCCCATCCAAGCTCCGGAAAATTACCCTTATTAAGAGATCAGCCCAGAGTGAGGCTGCCAGCTTCACCATCCAGCCATCAAAAACATTCCACAATGGAGGACGACAGGGAGTAGCAGCACCCAGTACAGAGTGCAGGCCTCGCTCTCTCTCTCTCTCTGTCTGTCTCTGTCTCTCTCTGCAGTGTTTGGTGGCAGAACAGAGGGCACAGCTCGGGAAACTGTGATTTGTGATTACGAAGGGGTCTTACACCCCCGACCCACAGAGAAAGCAGTGGCACATTGTTAGCGTGCCAATCTACAGCTCTGGAAAGATGTGGGTGCCGTGTTTTGGCATTTCTCTCTCTTTTTTTTTTTTTTTTAACAAAAAGGTGTTGTCACTTTCACCGCGACGGCGCAAAATGGAGCCAAGCAGTTGGAGCTGTCATCTCTCCGCTGACAGCTGTGAAAACCCCCAGACGGCAGCGTTTCGAGAGCTCTTTACTAAGGTGGCAGTTCAGGAGTGGATGAATTTAAGTGGCGGTAATTAGTGAGGGGAGAAAGGAGGCTTATCTCGTGTGTTTGTTACTGAGGTGACAGTGGAGGTGGGGGGGTTTCGGGAAGGTGTCATTCCCAGCTAACCAAACAACATGACATGACAATGTGAATTTGTGGAAATGCACATGTATAAACACCAAGAGGAAATTGTCAAAACACTGGAAAATAACATCATAAAATGTATGTAGAGATGTAGATTGCAAATGAAATCAGGACAATGAAAAGTTTTAGTTAAAAAACAAATCAAAATTAAAACTGAAATATATATAAATGCAAAATAATAGTCTAGCAATATTTATATGTATTGAAAGTCCATGGATGGACCGTTGAAATGTGCAGACATTGCTGTGCATCAACAGAGAATGCTACAGTTACAGGCTTGTGGGGCATTGGAGCAGGCGGCTCTTGGGGTGTTTTCTGACATTCGCTCAGTTACCTTCAAGCAAGATTCGGAACTGCTGCATCAGTTCCTCCTTGGCGAGGGACGTGGCAGGGATGCCAGGGGGCCCCGGCGGGCCGGGAGGTCCTGGGGGACCGGGCAAACCATGCTGCGGAGAAAACACAGACACACAGACCTGAGTTGCACAGCTGTTCACCTGTAGCAGGTAGGTTCTCTGCATCCAAAGGGAATCAATAGAGCATTATACCTGCTTTGATTGTTACACTTCAGTACCCATTAAAAATCATGCAAATCAAAAATGAATATATTTATCATGGACAAAAATGGCGAACTGTCATCCTGAAGCAGAGATTGTGGAAATGCAATCCATAGACCCCCACTGTCAGCAAAACAGATTCCCCTGAACTCAAATATTGCCAGTGTATCTACATTCCATATACAGACAGATTTGCATGCAGATGTATCAGTCAGTGAGTTTTTTGATAGAACTGGAGCACTACAAGAAGCCCCTTGTGCTCAGTTTGATTCAATATATTATATTATCATGCAGGTGTGTTTGCTTCTCAGATAGTTACAATAGTTACAGATGTCTGTAACATCTCCATTTCAATCTATATTATTGTATCCTCAAAAATAATTGCCTGTGGGGAGTGGGCATCAGTGACTATAACATAAGAATACAGCCTCCACACTCTGTGCTCACCTTGAGTTTGTTTTTCCCAGGGTGCTTCCCTTTGCCATTCACCCCCTTGTCAGAGTTCTTGATAAAGACCATCCAGGACTTTCTGGGGTTGACCAAGCCGTCGGACGTTTCTGACTCCTGCGGGGGAATGGGTGACAGCCTGTCAGTAACGCCGCCTCAGCCACACTTTCTGCTCACTACTCTGTCCCCCCTCTCTTAACCTGCACTCATATTTTCCACCCGTACCTGTTACTCAATGCTAATACAGTACATTGAGTCTACTGTTCTTGCTTTGTTCCCCAGCAGTAATCCATACATAAAGCTCACATCACAAACACCTTTTGTTTAACTTGTTCTATTGAGCATTCAGGCATATTGTTTTGTAATCCTTCACCATCTCTGCTGCAGTCGCTGCATCTTGCAATGCACGTTTGTCCAATTTATACCTTATGTAGCATTTTAAATCTGTTACCAGAACGTAAATTACTCTTCCGGGTTGTGCAACTTTTTTTTTTATAGTGCCTTTCAAGTTTATAAAGCATTTGACGCTTTCAACAGGAGTCCACTTGGATAAGGGTCTCGGCCACATTTGTAACAAGACACTTGTTATTAGTTTACAGTTACAATGGCATTTACCCCAATCTGGCATGTTTGATAAGTCCCTCTAGTCTAACTCATCAATCATTGAAGACTCTGAACACCCGGTCATTTTGACTAACAGTTATGTTGTCAACAGTTTGGATAAAACCAATCAAAACCAGGAGGTACTGTGTCTCTCCGGGACCAGGACGACCGGCCCCAGTACCACTCCCAGTATATTGTGATATCACCCCGGCACTATAACAGTTACTACTCCCATACGCTGCGGGCCAGTCTTGCGCTCTCATCCCTGGTGTGTCATTCATGCCATGTGCTCAAAGGGCCGTTGTTGCACACCTGGATCTTTACAGCACCGAGGACCCCCCCCTACGACATCCGCCGCAGCACCTTCAATCAGAGCGCTCGCTGCCTGCAGACATACCACCCCAGAGTACCAGAACCCCCCCCCACTGTCTGCCCCGCCTGATGACACCCACCCATACGCCTCCCCCTCCACCCATCACAGAGAGACACTTTCGATCACTCTGCAAAGCGTTTCATTATTATTATTATTACTATTATTGCTGAACGCATGCCAAACACGCTCTCGCTTTTGAAACAGACAGGCATTGAGGACCCTGTACAGGGCACAGCATAAATAGTTCACGATAGGTTTCTGCAAGTTCCCAAACATATCGCCGTAGGGCTGCTTATTACAGACAGCTTGTTCTCTGCCAAAATGGTGCGTAATTGAAGTGTGTTTTCATTTATCTAGCTGTCGGTGTAAGTTATATTAGAGTAAACACAAGAAACTGAGGTTTTCTGGTTTTCTATATCCTGTAAAACAGTTTTTTAAAAGGGTCTGATGTTGCAAGTGTTGGTGTCACAAGATAAAAACTGTACATTTTACAGTACAATAAACCCAGTGTGTCTAAATGGCTCTTGAAAACCTTTTAAGCCACACTGTTTCATATAATTTTCCTGCCTCTCTATCTGTGGTCTTTGGCATCCCCCTCTCTACAGTACTGTGAGTCTTTAGAGTTCTTGTCCTCATTATTATTGCAGAACTCTTAACTGAACACACAATAAGCTCTATTTATTTCCCTAGTTTGCACGTGTCCGATCAACCCAAGGCACTAATGAATCCTTTACCAGCCTTTTGTACAAGCAGTAGAGATCCATAAAATATGTGCCCTGTGACTCTCAGCTCCACACTTCCTGGTCTGTGCAGATTCCATCTGAATAAAGTAACTTCACACTTACAGGCCCCGGTGCCAGCTTATTCGACAGAGACTGCGGCTTTGTTAAACCCACAGTGGATCAAACTGCAATGTCAGCTGGGATTTTAGTAGTTTCCCTGTAGATCTTTGTGATAAATTCTTTGTGGGGAGAGTGGGCAGACACTAGGAGACCCAGGCAGGGTTTTGGTAGGGTTGTCCACTTTAAATTCAGTTTACACCCTGTAAATTCCCAAGATTGACTGCTGTGGTCTAAAGGGTGGAGACCTTCTTTCTTTAACTTTACGTTTACAGCTGTGTTTTTCTCTCAGTAACCTGTAAATCATGACGGCACCTGCACTGTGGTTTTATACTACACTTTCCTTCGCTGTGCGGTGGTCCTCAAAGTAGTGCTTGTGGGCATTTGTTTGCCAGGCTGTGCCCACCACAGGCTGTTTGTCTTGAGCTGTATTGTAGCAAGAGGTTGTGGGGTGTACTTTAAAATTACTATATTCTTTGAAAGGGCCTAGATATTGTGTGAGGAAATTTAAAAGTCATTCAAATACTGTACTGAAGTTTTCGCGCCTCACAGCCAGCCAGATGTGTGTCTGCACACAAACATCACTGAGGATAAGTGGCTTAGAGAGGTACATGCAGACATTATGGGCTGGCTTCAGAGCAGTCTTGGACTGCCAAATGTTCATTTAAGTAGGTTAGTCCAAGACAAGTGCTAATCGAGGTTTGTGAAACCAGCTACATGTGTGTGTGAGGTGAAGCAGCTGTTTTTATTCAGTTTTGTTGATTTTTTTTCTGCTCCGGTACAACATCTTGTTAGAGACGCGCGCTTTCTGCAGGACTCGACGAGTTCATTTTGTCAGTTTGTGGCCCGCTTCCTAAGGTGCGACTTGTGAAAACAGAGAAATCCCGACACTTTGACACTGGAGCATGTCATCACAGGCAGACGTTGCCGATTGCCTACACACTTGCTCCTTTCACTCACTTTCTGCATCTGCCTGCATTACACAATGCTGGTTTTGTTCTTATTAGTATTACAAGGGGAAAAAAAAGTGCAGTGAGTCAAGTACGAGCGCCCCATTCCAGATTACCTTCAACAAATTAAAACATTTAATTAAAAAGCCTTCAGATTGACATTGAGTATTCAACCTTGTGAAATAGTAAACACATATTTAATGGAACTACATTTCTTTGTGTAACAGTAAAGTCTAGCAAGTGCCTTTTTTTTATAGTAATTATTGGAAAAAAACTGCTCAGTGGAAAAAAATTGTTTTATTAAGGAATTCCACCATTAACGTACTAACTTTTTAATAGCTGAAACATGCTGAGTCAAAGCACTTTATTCTTGTCTAAGTTGGCCTGTATTGCCTAAACAAATCCTCCTTTTCGGGTTGTTTATGTAGCAGGCCCTGTGGCGAGAGCACATCATTCTATCAAAAGTTCTTAATTACCGATGGCTTAATAGCCCTATTGTCTTGTTTGCTTGTGTTTCGGCTCCCGAGGGGGGGAAAAAAGCTTAGGCATTCACCCGAGCCTTCACAGCTGTCGTCGAGCAAATCAGCAGCTAACCGGGAGAGGTGTAGCGTTCTGGCAGCACGTTAATGGCACGTCAGTAATTTCCAGGCACTCGAGTGCAGACGAAAGAGCTCAGTGTTTTCCCAGCCCAGTACCGCCGCACTGACTCACCTAGCATGCTGTCAGCAAGCCGAGATCAAAACCCAACTCACAGGGCTTGAGTCTACCTCGCCATTCGCATCGGTTTAAGGGGGTGCTATAAGGATCTGTCTGCATCTCGGAGATAAAATGACTGGACTTCCCCCAATTTGTGAGGACAGTCCCCAAGGTGGCATATTCTGAAAATTGCCCCAAAACATTAGCACTATCATTATGGTTAGTATGCACTTACAGAAGCTGTCTTGGAATGACCTGTGCAAAGCAGAACAACATCAATACAAGGTTTTAACTTTGAAGGGCCATTTTTAGCAATCATAATTTGAAGTAGAGGAGGTCACTTTCTCCTAGACAACAGCAGTCAGCTTAGATTTCATTTTAATTAAAACTGGACAACACCACCAAAACCCCTGCCTGCCACAAAGCATTTTGTGGAAACTAGTAAAACTCCCGTTAGCATTGCCCTTTGATCCATCGCAGGTTGAGCAAATCAGAATATTGTACAAGTTGACTGCTGGTGCTGTAAGTGTAAAGGGCTGTTACTTCTGGAGTGTGCAGAGACCTGGAGGTGTGCCGCTGAGAGTCACAGTGTGTGTTGCTTCTCTGCTTGATCTGATTGGTTCAAGACCCTGTAGGTTATTCAACTTGAATTGGACCGTGCTGCTGTGCACTGAGAGTTTGACCTGTATCACTGCATTGTAACTGGCATTCAGAAAGTAAATACGAAAGAGTGAGGCAGGATGGATCTCTCGCTAGCAAAGTAAGGATTTGTTCATATGTTCAGATCCAGGCTGAAAACTCCTGAATATACTATACGAGGACTCAAGCTATATTTCATACCAGTTGCTTGCTTCTATAACCACTGTTGAGTTTGTCAACCTTCGTCACTTTCTGTTTTATCTTAATATTACCCTTACATATATATGCTGACCTTTGATTTATATTCTTTGCTTTCAGTTTCTTTGTCCTATCTGCCTTTTACTACAACTAAAGTTTTGAGTGTACTACCTGTAGACACTTGTGAATAAAAGTACTGTAGACCTAGATCAGCAGCAAAGCAGAAAATAAGTTGCCTCCATCACATTGTGTTGCTGTGTGCATCTAATGCAAGTGTGCCAGTTAAAGCACATCTTAATACCGCCTCAAAGTCAAGTCAAAGCAAAAAGTATTAAAGACAAACGGGACGTACCGGGCTGTTGTGATACACTTGGGTGGCAGTCTCTCTGGGTATCCCCTCAGTTTTGCCCCTCTCTGCTCTGCCCTCTGACAGCAGCAGGGCACAGAGCAGAGGCATCAGCAGCCAGCGTAGGGGTCTCCTCCCCACGGCCCCACACGTGCCCCACACGGCTGCCCCCTCAGCGCCAACCTGCCTCACGCTGGGCATCTCTGAGAACGCCAGTCCGAGGTGGGCGGATGTGTCCGGGTGTTCGTCCCCTGTTCTCTCTATCTCTGCGAGTTGCTCTGTCCCTCTCTGGGTGCTCAGCTCTTTCTCTGTCCTTCTGTGTCCCTGCTATGCTCCCATTCTCCCGCCCAAGGGGGTCGTGTTGTCCTCTTGCCTGTGTCTCTCTCTCTTGCTCTCTTGTCGCGTCCCAGTCTGTGGTGGTCCTGTCCCTCCTTGCTCTGCCCTCCTTTTCATTTCCCGGCACCACAGCCCCTGTGTCTGTCCCTCATTTCTTGAACACGTGGATTGAAATCCTTTTTCCCGCTCTCAAAACTTCTACTGCTTTGCCAGAAAAACAAAGAGAGAGCGAGAGAGAGACCCCTCTCTCCGCTCCCCCCACCACCCTACCACCACCACCACCCTTCTGCTTTTCAGCAGGTGATCAAAATGATCCCAAACAGGTGGCTGCAACACCGGGGCAGAGCTCTGGAGACCCCTTCAGAAATTGCACGCATCTCCTTCCTCAGTTTTCCTCCGCTGTCTGTAATTGGTTTCTCCAGTGCCAGGTCTGCTCCCTCCAGGCAGGTATCCAGGTCTGTGCACTTCCAGACTGTGGGGGCTGTATTTCTGTCAATGTGTTGTACTCAGGCTGGAAAGATTTAAAGCACGCTCCTTCGTTTGTGGTTTCTGTGTCACTGTGAGTTGCAGTCAGGAAACTCCTCTCTTTATGCTGGGAGTTCTCTCTCTCTCTCTCTCTCTCTCGCTCTCTCGCTCTCTGCTCGTCCCCCAGGCCGCCGCCCACTCCCCCTACCCCAACCCCTCACTGCTTCCTTCTTCTCGTCTCCTCTCCTGCTTTCTCTATCTCAGTCTAAATCTCAAGCTGTCATTCTGTCTTCTTCCTCAGTGCAGGTATGTGCACCTACTTCACACTCTCTCTCTCTCTCTCTCTCTCTCTCTCTCTCTCTCTCTCTCTCTCTCTCTTTTTTTTTAAGAAACCTGACTTGGATTCATTAGTCTCTGGTCCCTGCTGGGTCTTAACATCCTTATCTACATTCAGAAGCTTCCAAATCACCAGAGAGCACACATTCAGAAACCCACATTGCCTTCCCAGTCTTCATCACAGGGTTTACTTTAGTAGACAGTTGGCAGGTGATTATTTACAATATATCAATACTAACGTAAAAACACAGGCCACCTTTTTCCCCATTTCCAATCTTAAAATTCAAATTTCTTAAAGAGTTTTTATGTAGGTTTCCATTTAAAACAATATGTTGTGTACTTGGATATGCTTCTAACCATTGTATTGTGTTAAGAAGAATGAAACCCCGGTGAATAAATTAAGCTAGCACATCTAACAGCAAAGGAATTGTATGCTGCTTATGCTGGGCATATAAGTGTACAATTAGTATACAATTACAATACTAATATGAGAATAACATGATTGGCTACTGTGTTCATGGAATAATAGACAGACTGACAGCTTGCCTTTATGGTTCAAAGCGTTTCTTACTCGGTTTTATAGAACTGGCTGGGAAACCACAGACCAGTGCAGACTGAGACGGAATGAAGCCTTTCACCAAACGAAGAAAAAGCTGACAGGATGCTAAGGATGAAAAGCCAAAATGCAGGTTATGTTTCTACAACCACTGCAGGCACACATGGGGCAGCTTGATGCTACTTTTTGTCCCCTTTAAAGCTGCAGCAATGATGCAATCCTGGTGACATCTCTGCTACAACTTATGGCTGATGAAATTTGGCAAGAAAGCACAAGTGAAATGGCAGATAAAGGGATGTATCCAGTCTTATCAGGCACCACACTCCGAAATATTCAATTGTATAAAAGGGTGCTACCTCCAGAATTAATTCTTTAATCTTTTAAATGTGACACACATCCCACCCTTCAGTTTATCAGGAGGCTCCTAATACCCACCACACCGCTCTAAGTGTTATTAAATTAGTGTAATTAATAAAATAGCATTCAGAGCAGAACTAGAGTAGGGATCCGCATGGAGTCCCTGCTTCACTTGTTGAAATATGCTTCAGCTGTGTTATTTGCAGTTGGAACATAGTGTGGATTAAAATAATTTGGTGTTATACAATGCAGCCAACATAAAGCTTATACTGGAGAATAAATACAGACAGGGTGTACTCGTCTAATAAGGGAGAATGTTTTAAATGAAAACGTTACTTTTTATGTTGGCATTTCTGTTTTTGCTTGATATTATTATTGCGAATGATTATGTTTTTATATTGTTATTATTGAGAAAGATGCTTGATTAAACAAATTAAAATAAAAGTTACTGGCATCATAGAGCAATGCAATAACATAAACTGGGAACGGGAATAAATGCATTCCGCTGTATAGCAGATTGGGATTGAGAAATATTGTTGACTGCAGCGCCATCTACCAGTCATCTGTATTGCAGGATATGTGTGTATGATATTAGAGCTGCACACTAGAAATGATCAAATAACAGTTCATAAACACTAAATGAGAGTTTTGAGAAAGTCAGCATTCACCCTTTCCAATGCAAAATAAATAATAATAATAATAATAATAAAAAAAAAACAGAGAAGCAATTATCAGCATATCTTACTGACCTCTGGTATCGACACCGAACTTGTGCATTAATTATTCGATAATAATTAATATTTGAAGCAATATATGGTGCGTGTACTCAAACATAAATGCTGTAATCTTGCAACGTCAAAGACTCATTTAAGTCAAGCATTTTCTCTGGTTGACACATTTCTAATAATGTGTATTATATTGTACGGCCGACGATGCACCCCCCAAAGACTGCAGGTGACAAGGACTATCTGCTCTGCATTGTAAACTTGAAAGGGCGTTTTTATTATGCATGGCAATCATCATCATTTTTGTGAATTAAAACCTCTTCTATATCATTTATTTTGGCAAAGAAGAGGCGACTATAGACAATGTATCAATGAACACGTCTTTTGCTCTTGCACACAGTGACAAGGGGAAGCCCATTCTTTGCTGACACCACATGGCAGGAAACGGTACCCGGATGTTCTTTGAAGTAGTGGCACAAACAACAGGAAATAACTTCGCTTCCCAAACTTGCTCCTAACTAGGGAAAAGCCTGTTGCGGTCGGATCGGCGTCAGGAAAACATAGGGGCTGTTTTTGAGGGGGTGTAGGCGGTGTGGCGAGGCCCAAGTGCTCAATCAGTTACGATGCAACCTCTATGTAGCGGGTGGTTTTACCTTCCCCTGTGCAGCCGGGTTTCTGCAGTTTGATGTCTGGACTGGATACGCATTCGACATCTGCGGGAAAAAAGACACTGTTTCAGTATGCAAGCTAGCTGTTATGTTACAGATGCTGTTTTAAGCCGGTTTTTAGCTCGATTGTTTTATCCAAATGTGTGAGCAGCTATTGTGACAAGGTATGCGTTATTAATATCGTTAGCAAATGCACCGTATGCACATAACGGTTATTTAAAATATTTTGCTAAAACTGGATTTTCAACAATCGTGCACTGTTAATCTAGCACTGAATTGTTTTACTGCCCTGTTTAAATTAAATGTTTTTAAAATATATGTATTGTTTTCGAATGTAGCATCGTTAATCGTTAATTTTCTTATTATAACCCAGCAGTGTTATAGTATCAATATCCAAATATTCATGAAATAATAGGTAATGGACATGCATTTTAACAACGTGGTGATAACAGGCTCGGTGCAGTGGAGACGTCTAGCATAGTGGCATCCTTAACAGTTGTACAAGCGATATTTGGGATTGTGTTTTGACGTGCAACCTGCAAATGGATACATTACTCGACTTTGAGGAGTGCATCAGGGACTCGCCCTCGTTCAGGTCAGTTTGTGTCCCTTTATCTGACAGCTCAGCATGCATGCTTCTATCTTCTTTTCTGCGAGTTGCAGACTAGTATTATCCAAGGGCAATATTTATGTACTTACTGTAAATGCATATGGTAAGACTAGAGTGGAGGTAAATACTGTAATTATGCGACATTTAGGAGAAACATGCCTTTCAAGCAAAAATCTTATTCTGCCTTCTGTTGATGGTGTTGATATTAAACCAGTCTTTGTTAAAAGCATTGGATCATCTGTTTGCAATATTAACTATGACACAAGTTCACTGTTGCCGTCATAAGGTTGACCTTCCTATTTGTATATAAGGGGGAAAAAGTCTGGAATTACAATACAATGGTACAACTGTAAAGTATATAAATAAATTAAGTAAATAAATAAGTTGCCATGTATATGACTGTTCAAAAGTGTTGAAGCAAAACACCACATGGATTGGTGGAGATGGAAAATAATATTTTTGTTGTTGTTCTCTGCTCTTTATATCCTTCTGGGCCAGATAATCTGGTCCTAGATGCACACTCTCCCTTTCATAAGACAGATACTAGCAGATTTGGGTGTCGTGGGATACATGCTTTGCCTTTGTGCATTACAATTGGCTTGTGACTGGGATTTAGTGTGACAATTTGAATCTGTTTTGCTGGTACACTTGTAACTCCACCGGCAGCGTCACGTCTGCTCCTGCAGGGCTTACACTGTTGTTCTCGTGTGTGCAGGAGGATGCTGGGCCAGAGCGAGAGGGAGGTGGCTGAGCTGGAAAGCCGGCTGGACAAGGTAAGAAAGACTGGCGGAGTAAGGATATGCGAGAGATAGTGCAAGCTGCATTTGTGTGTGTATTGTTTTCATGTGAGTGTAGGCTGAACTTTTCTATCAAGACTCCCAGCAGCCTCCAGAAAATTCTATCAGTCCACTGACCTCAGTTTGAGAGCCCTGATATGTGAATCCGGTTTATTTATCATCATCCTCTCTTTGCTGCAGGTGGTGAAGCTGTGTAACAAAATGGTGGAGGCTGGGCAGGCGTACAACGCGGCCAACCAGCTGTTCCTGGGAGGGGTGATGGAGTTCTCCCAGTACCACCGCAAGGACAGCACCGTCATGGTCAGGGCAGGGATGCTGCTGTACGGGAGGGATGTGGTTTTGCCAGTGTGTTACTTCTGCTTGTTCACCAGCCTTTTCTTCTCTCCCCCACAGAACTGTCTGGGCCAGTTCACTCAGGGCCTGCAGGAGATGATTCATTTCCACACGGTTAGTTCACAACGAAAATGGAGAACGACCTCCGTGTGTTAAAGTATGCAGTACACATGGTATTCACTGTATTCTCATATAGTGCTCTTGTACATACATGCATAGCTTGGTGCTTTACACCCTGTTAGATTCATTGCATATGTTTGATGTGTTGGAAGCAGCTAGTGTGAGGGTTGCAGCTGTGTTGTGGGACATTCTGCAATGACATTCCACACAGCTGAAAGATGCTTGTACGTACAGCTGCAGAGAAAGCAAAAAACACAGGAAGGGAGGGAAGATTGGGGAATCTGAATGCTGAACCTTTCTAAACGTGCTCTCTCTTGCACACTCCTCCCCTTCAGGGCATTGCTGTGTTCCTCTTGGAATTGGTGCAGTCTCACACAGTGATAAAGGAGCAATGCAATCCCTCTTGTTCTCCTTACACTCCTGACAGGATATACACTGCCCAGATAAAACACGAATCCCTTTACTTGCCTGAGAGCTGTATCATCTGTGATCCTGTGTGTTCTTGGCAATGTGTGAGACCAAGCTGTCTTGTTCTATAACCCTTTGATTCACCAGGTGCTGTTTGACCAGGCACAGAGGTCCATAACCCAGCAGCTGCAGTTCCTCATCACACAGTACGTACAAACCTGTCTTTCGCTGGATATTTCAGAGATCTCTCTGCTCTCCCCTTGCAAGGGGATAGTTCCATTTCAGCATTTTCCAGAGAGGTGGCTGTGGGTTGTTTGGACAGACTATAGATGTTTAAGGAGATGGGAGGTTTTCCAGAGTACTACCCTAGCTGAGTCTCCTGTTAGGTATGACCCCGAGTAAACCCACAAGCCGATATTGACGACGATTGCCAATGTGGCCCCCTCACCCAGGTCTCTGCCACCGCTGCGGGAGACTCGGCGGGAGTTTGTGCGGGTCGGCGAGGATCTGGAGACGGCGGCGGTCAAGAGCGCCCAGGCCTCCCGCAACAGAGCCCCCGAGGCCGAGAGGGCCAGCCACCTTTTACTGGCAACACGCAAGTGCTTCCAACACTTCGCACTGGATTACTGTCTGCAGGTAGGCCAGCTGCTCGGTCTGACGTTCAATGCGTTTCGTTTACACAACGTAACCAGGTATCACAACAAAAAGTACATTCCAGTGAAAGACCGCAACGTCCATGACTGTGGTTTCAGAGGAAGACGTTCCTAGTTTTAGGATCGTTCTGCTGATGCCTGATTCCACTGTGCCACCAATTGCTGTTTTTGTTGGACTCGAGTGGCGACAGGAAGCATCCTGCGTGTGTGTAACCCCATGAGTTCCCAGCTGCCCTTTGTTTTTTCAATCATACTCCACCCAGGAGAGCAGATTGTGTTTTCTCCGGTGATGTAATCCAATAAGGGCCCTTCTTGGGTTCAGACTCGACTAATCTAAGGAAGACTGCTGGAGCCAACAGGATGCTACTGTTTGTTGGCCTGCTTTACTTTTCCACAGCAGTCTTTCTCGCTTTATTTATTCTGCTGCCCCACAGACAAATATGGGTGTGTGGATTTACTTAAGGATGACAGCCTGTGCAGTAAAGTGCATAATAGGACACAAGTGTGCAGTTTACAAATGCTTTGCATCTAATAATGTCATAGGAACACCTGCATAAGCCAAGTTGAAAAATCATGAAAATAAACATAACTGGCAGTTGATACCGTTTTGTGTTTTTCAATCCTGTCCATTGACAAAAGTTTGCACACTATTGCATTCACAATTTAGTCCACAATAGCCTAATTGTAATTTAAGTGTTTTGAGCTTATAGGTAAATTTACTTTTTTTTTACGTTTTCTGTTTCTAGCTAAATAATTTTAAGGTGCAGCAGAAGGTGGATGTGTTGAATTCTGTGAGTACAGTCCTGAAACCTCTTTCTTGAAGCATGTTTTATGAACAGTTATTAAATAAATTGATATACAAGCTGTGAGGAAAAATGTGCAAAAAGTCTGTTTACTTCCTTACATAAAAAAAAAATGGTCAGGAATATATTTAGAAACTATATATTTAGTAAAAGTTCATTATACATGAAAAAATATTAAACTATAATTAATTTGTGTGTTGTGAGTCTCAGTACAGTGAACAGAATTCCATCAGAATTTAAACCTTGTAATGTTTTTGTTTTTAAATTAGGGTTATTATGTTGTGTTGGAGTTAATGGGAATTCATTTGTTTCATTTTGTTTTTCCAATTGTCCTAGATCTTTTCCTATTTTCATGCTCAGTACACCTTTTTCCATCAAGGCTTTGACCTTCTCAAAGACCTGGAACCTACTATGAAGAAAATGGCCACTAAGGTAAAGGTTTCACTTGCCTTCATCTCCACAGGGTTTAAATTACCTGCTTACTATGAGAGCTAGCGGGGAAAGGGGAGTGGGTGTTGCTGGAGGCAGTGTCTTTGTAAATGGCTGGTCCAGTACTGATCTCTGCCTCCTGAGTGACTGGTCTTGCTTTCCTCTGCCAGCTGGCCCAGCTCTCCACGGAGTGTGTGACCAAACGGAAGGAGATGGAGAACAACCATCTGCTTGTCCAACAACGGGTGAGTCTGTCCTCCCCCCCCTCGTCCGGCGCCCGGACCAGCGGCCACTGTGTTTATGAGCCTGTCTGAGTGATGTCACTCCTGTACACTTGGAAGGGCATTCAAACACCCTGTTAGATGTACTTTTATTTTATTGCTGTTACTGACTTTGTCATGTGTTGGTGCATCAAAAGCTCAGTGTTGGCCAGTTCAAGGTGAAAACAATGCATTGACGAGTGTGGTGCGTTTCCCAGGATGCCTCTGGGGAGGCCTTGGTAGCCATCAACTCCACGAATGGGGTCACCATAGAGGGCTACCTGTTCAAGCGCTCCAGAAGAAAGAACAAGACCTGGAAGAGGTACAGTAGATCCAGCTGTTAGCATTTTTATCTGATGGAAGTGGTTTGCAAAATTGTTCACACTGAAGGACATATGATTGGAATGGAGTCATGATTGAAGGCCCTCAGAATGCCCTGTGTGTTTATTTACTTTGCCTTTCTTTAGACTTCTTTCCTTATTTCTTCAGATGCTGGTTCTCCATAGAAAATAATCAGCTGGTTTATACAAAGTCACACAAGGTAGGGTATATTCTCTTCTCAGTATGATTGTATTTCCAAGAAAGTTTGATGTGGGGTTAGGTGTGTTTGATGAGATTCGGGGTTGTTGTACAAGTGTACCTGTTTATACTAGCCAAGAGAGGGAGGGCTTGTCTCCTGCTCACTGTGTCTCTCTGCCGCTTCAGGAAGAAGCCTTGGTCATGGTGGAGGACTTGAGGCTGTGCACTGTGAAGTCACTGGACAACATCGACCGGCGCTTCTGCTTCGAAGTGGTGTCGGTTCAGACGTAAGTCGGAGAGGCAGGAACCATGCGAGTCTTCCGTAGCCTCCGCTCTGCTGTCGGTGCTAAAAACAAAATCTCGTTTAGTGAAAACCAAGAGCAGCAGAGAGCAGCCCTCCTCGTCCCATTTGGTTCAGACAGAAGGCCTTCATTTTGGCCACACTTAATTCACTGGTTGCCTGGGTTAAAAAATACTGATAGACATGATCCGGAAAAATGTCAAACAAAAAGAATGACAGGTTCATGTAATGCCAATTCATCAGAACATCAGAGCATCAGATCTCTATCAGTATTGGGCCTTTGACCGTCCTGTCGATTTGTCTTCTCCCCCAGGAACTGTGCCCTGCAGGCGGACTCGGAGGAGCTGCGGCAGGCCTGGATCAGTGCCGTGCAGGGCAGCATTGACATGGCCTATCGCCAGCGAGCCGAGTCCAGGCAGACACAGGTACTGGCGAGCACGCAAAGCCGGAGGTTACAATAACATCTTAAACGGGACCCATTTCAAGCTGTCTTCCTTTGCCCTTCCAGCCCTCCTCCAGCATCCCCTCCCCCCAGACACCCCCCGAGCAGCAGGACAAGCTCCCCTCGTGGCACCCTGTCCTCAGCAGGGCTCTGCACTGCCCTGGGAACAGGCAGTGCTGCGATTGCGGGGAGAGCGATCCGTGCTGGGCCAGCGTGAACCTGGGCATCACTCTGTGCATCGAGTGCTCTGGCATTCACAGGTACTGCACCGCTGCAGGGACGATTCACAAGACAGCGTCATTTCAATCCACTGAACCTGACTGTGGCCTGGACCTAAAGAGAACCTTGACCTATCCTTAAATTACATATTTCAAACTTGTGTGTTATCCTGGTTTTACAAGCAGTTGAAAGGGTCTGTTTTTGTAAATACTTCTCAGACTTACAAAACATGTTTCAAACATTCAAATTAAAATAATAAAAGGATTGTTTGAAATTGGTTTTGTCTTTTGCACACTCTTCCCCTGGAAACTGGGAACGTCCGAGGTGTACTGGGATTGTTAGTGATGGCGGTGTGTGTATTACAGGAGCTTGGGAGTTCACCTGTCCAAAGTGAGGTCGCTGACACTGGACTCCTGGGAACCCGAGCAGCTAAAGGTAAGCAAGCTGCGCATCACTCGGATAGTCAGTGCTTACTGTTTATCACAATTGTTTCAGAGGTGACTTCCGTCTAGTGATGCATATGTCTGCTTTAAATGGACTATACAGATAGATGGACACAGATCTATGGTTGCCAACTGGTGGAAACAACTGACAAGGTCAAAATTAATTTATCAATTAAGGGTTCAAATACATCCCAGTTGGAATGAAAACCAACAGATAGAGGAGTCTTCCATGACCAGGGTTGTGAAATACTGATAAAGGTAGATTTTAAATTTTAAATTTTAAAATAGATTTAGGCAAGTCCATTTGTATGAATGCAAGTATTTTTGCTAGATTGGGGACAAAGAAAATCAAGTGGCCTTACGATTTTGTACAATGTCTTAAGTCTTCAGCTTTTGTTTGATTTAAGCATTGGTGCTGCCTCGAGACCAGATGAAATACAGATGTTATACACAGCATTTATCACTGTTAGGGGAGGGGAAGGGGGATTGTTAGTAGTCTTGCCCTAATATATCAGCCGAATGCCTCATACTGCACTCTTGCCCTGTGTAGCTCGTGTGCGCCCTGGGGAACGATGCTATCAACAGGATCTATGAATCACGGTGTGTAGAGGAGGGCCGCAGTAAGCCTGGGGGCCACAGTTCAAGGTAAGCAGTTTGCCCCAAACTGCACAGTACTGCACCTATAACTAGTATCCCCACTGACAGGAGTTAGGCCCGATATACATATAATGGAGCAAAGGGTCTCAAGTCACTTTCTGGAGTGCTGCAGTGCATTCTGCATTCCACAAATAAACATGTATTGGAAACGGAGACTGAAGAGAGCTCGTTTTGGAAAAGCCATGTATATGAACATGACTGATTCAGGGGCATCAGTGATACTGGCAATGACAGATCATTCGTGGGTTTGTGCCAGTGGTGTGAAAACATTGCGAGTGAAACGCCAGGTCCACATGGCACAGAGTGTTTTTACTCCACTGATCAATACGCGATTGCTACTGCAGTACAGAGTGCAATAGCGCAGGCACATCCACCAAAATAATGATTCACGGACATTATCAGTGGAGGAGCATTTATTGCGATGCTATATATCCGTGGAGTAAAAGTGTCACCTGGAGAGGGCTGTCAAAATGCAGTGTGAGGGACGAGCTCCTGCAGGGAAAGTGCAGAAACGTGTCCTGTGTGACTGTACGCGCTGTCAGGTATGCAGGCTAAATATATAGTGAATAGTTTATTGACTACACAGTGTTGCAAATGTTTACTTTAGTCTACAATTATGTTTCGATAAATGCCATAGTTATTTTTGAACTATAAAATATTGTTTTTGAGCATTATTCCAATATTTACGTTTACACTTGTTTCATTATCTTATCGTATGCCGTTTTTGAGCTTTTGCTTATTGTAGTCTATATAATTATTTGTTTTGACTGCAGTGTGCGTTTAATTTGCTTTGATGTTATTTATAGCAATAATATTAATGTTTTCTGATCATATTTCATTTTAAATACTACATTTGTGCTATGTAAATGTTGGATTTCATGTTCATGAATAAAACTTCTGAGTTTTATACGATTGTTTGCCTTTGATCGTCATATCACAGCTGTTAAAGATTATCGGCTACAATGACCGGCTTTGGCGCTTGTAGGTAGTTCGAAATGTCGGCGCTTCTAGTGTTAACCTTGTCAAATTATTATTATTTTTGATAGTCATGGTTTTAAAGGTTATTTGCATTCAAGGGACACCAACTGTAAAATAATTTGCAGTCTGTAGAGAAGTGCTTAACTAATTCCGTTAATGAGTTAACTGACCTGGGTTGGAACAAATACCTAAAAACGTCGCAGTGGCCCTCGTTTCAGACCCCTGTACTACAGGGTGCAATAGTGACCAATTAGAATACTTCTGTGTTTAAAAATACATCCAAGCGCAGGTCAGTATGATACACATTTTGTTCACAACACTAACTGATGTTGATTAAGACCAGTACAGCAGACGCATCCCTTTTTCATCTGCAGGCAGGAGAAGGAGGCCTGGATCAAAGAGAAATACGTGGAGAAGAGATTTGTTACTAAGGCTGACTCTGCACCCGCAGGTAGGATTGTCTCTGCCGGCGTTGTGTTAAACCTGGCTGCGGTCCAGATAGAAGCTGCTGCTGGCAATAATAATGAGCAGAAGAGACCAATTACACTCCTCTAAATGATGACACATGAAAGCCCCTATGAGATCTTGTATGTTTTCTCCAGAAATCATGTTGTTTTCCTGTGATTTTGATATCTTCCCTTGCTGTTGTCATGCATCTGTTAGCAGCGGTGTGGGGCAATGATTTGTGAAATCTGTCAACGTAATTGCGTAATGTCTGTGTGATGGTGAAATTGATCCGTTTGCTTGTGACATCTAGAGAAGACAGAGAGATTCGAGCATCAGGTGCAGATGCAAACACACTTGATACAGAGCTGCTTTTCTCTCTGCACTGGGCACAGAGAAGAATTGCCTTTCAGCTTCTACACCCTGCCTGGTTTGACCACATGCAGCAGGAGCAGAGAAACCCTTCTTTGTTTGCCCAAACGTGAAGCGCATGACAACACAAGGGAGTGCTGCACCACAAGGCTATAGAAACGGGGCTGGGTGCTATGGCAAAGGCAGCCCAGTGACAGGAGGATTGTGGTCAAGTATCGCCACCGATTGGTTAACGGGGGCATTCTACCACAGAGGCCGGCCAATCAGATGACCCGAGCAGGTGTGGTGGAGTGGCAGTGGGGCGGATGCTGTACAGGGCTGCGCGGGAGGGAGACCTGGTGTCAATGGCTACTGCGCTGGCCCAGGGGGCAGAGGTGAACTGGGCCAATCCCGAGGAGGAGGGCAGGACGTCGCTGATCGGTGCGGCCTGTGGGGTGAGTGGCACTCTCTGCCGCAGTGGTAAACGTGGTGTGAACGATGAGGGAACTTCTGGAGGCTTGTGTGTGGAGGAGGGGTTTCGAGGACTATTGCTGCATGAGGTTGCTCCTGTACATTAGACTAATTCAGTGAATAATAGTCTGTTTTGGGATGGTATGATGGGACCTATATTAATTAGTCATCATTATTATAATTAATAGCAATGGTGCTATAGACAGGTAAAATATATATAATTGATTTATGTGTGTGTAAATACTGTGATATAAATAAAAGGATGTTGGGGTGACTCTGAAAGAACAGGTGGTCCTACTTACTGGGATCTCTGTTGCTCTAACCCACTTTGCCTGCTATTGAACCAAAGTGTAACACTGCAGTAACACGGGGCCCTTGCCGTCTCCTCAGGGCTCCCTGGCAGCGTGTGAATTCCTGTTACAGAATGGAGCCAACGTGAACCACAGGGACCTGCGAGGACAGGGGGCCCTTCATGCTGCTACCTTCTGGGGCCACACTGGGTAAGACGGTAGAGCAGATCGCAGGAGAACTGGCTAACCTCTTCGTGCAGAGACAAAAATGTACTCTTTTATATATATTATTCAGTAATGTCTACTTACGTTTTTAACGAAAAGAAAAACTGCAATAAACTGTCATTAAAACATAGCTTGTGATTGGCTGGCGATTTTAATAGCTCCACCCACAATACTCCTTTTTGTGTCTCCTTAGGCAGGTATGCTTGTTCCTGAAGAGAGGAGCCAATCAGTACGCAGTGGACGAGAGAGGGCAGGACCCCCTGAGCATTGCCATGGAGGCCGCGCACGCAGACATTGTGACGCTGTGAGTGTCCTTTTCCCGTCAAGAAGGGACACCCTGGGACTCCTGTTTGTTTGCCATTTTTCACACTTAGGCATGTACTTTACAGCTTCAGCTGTATAATCATAAGGTTCCGGTAAAAATGACTGCTAACTTGACACTGAACACTGAAAGAGCAGGTAGAGCTTATTTTCACGAAGAGTAAAACGACCATCTATTACCTGGGATGGCTGATGCCTGACTCACGTTGTGTGTTGCAGGCTACGAATGGCTCGCATGAATGAGGAGATGAGGGACTCGGAGGGATATTTCGGTGCGATCGGTAAGGCCTCTGACACCCTTACACACTCGCCGGGCTGAGCCGGAGACCATTACTGCAGCCCAATCAGTGCCCGTCTTCCCCTGCATGCCCTAAGCTTCCCGGTGCTTCCCTCGCAGGTGACGACGAGACCTTCCAGGACATCTTCCGAGACTTCTCCAACATGGCGTCCCACGACCCCGAGAGGCTGTCCCGCCGGCAGTTCGGGAGAGAGAGAGAGGAGGGAGGCCCAGGGGGAGAGGGGTGAGCGTGACCCCTCTGCTCCCCTGCCGTCCCCCCATCGCTGCAGGACCCCGCAGCCTGGTCGTTCTTCAGGCTGGAAACACGTCAAACCAGGCAAACGGTCTCGTCTGTCACTGTTAGCCTGGCAGCCGCTGAGCACTTTGCTGACACGCTTCTTCTCAATTTGGGTGTTAATCCCAACAGGTAAACTTGAAAAGGTCACCATTATCAAACTAATTAAAAATCGGCTCTTACTGTATTTTCTGTATAAAAGCTGTGAGTCCAAATAAATTAATACCTCTGGTTTTGGATTGAAACCACTATTGTTTTTAAGTGACACTACTGATACTATTGTCATTTCTAGCCTTTCCTGAATAAATAACTACTACTATTTATTTTGTATCTAATTATAATATAGACGGATGCATTTCCTCTAGAGTTATTGAATTGCCCGTCTAATTTTAAGGATGTTGTTGTGTTTTTAAATCTGACTTAACTGGAGCCAGAAGTTCATGAAAAAGGAAAATGAAGGGAGACATTCAAATAGGCCAGTATTGTAATGTTAATTATTATGATCACTTGTCATTGCACGTACTGTACTGTAGACCATTAACTGGGAAAGCAAACGTGTGTTTAACAAAAACTCACGCTGTGTCCTATTATCTCATTAAGTGGAATATATAAAATGTTGGTCTCGGACGGAAATGAAATAACTTTTTAAAACCGTTTTTAATCACATGGTCTATCTTCCTAACACGTGTGCATTTCCAGGAATCTGCTTTTGAAATGTAATGCATAAAAAATTCCTTACCCTTATTTTGTCGTTTGGTGTTTGCTTTCCTCTCACACAAAATTGCACAATTTCCTGTCATTGGAAGTTTTTAAATACAAAGTCTGGTAGAAAAATGTACAGCACAAATGTGTGTATTACTTTGTGTTTAAAATGCCAGGTTATGCCCATCAGATATTGACATGAGGGTCTCGGTGGGCAGCAGGATGTTGCCACACTGTGCGTGTCACGGGGTCCGGCACTGGAAGGATATGTATTCACAAACAATTGCTCTGTTCATTTCAAGGACATATGACCAGATGCCCAAAATGAATTGCATTATGTCCAGTTTCCTCCTTTCTTTGTTTCATCAAGTCCATTTAGCACATGGCTGACTAAGTATTAATACTTGCATTACTATTGTATTACTTATATACATATATACATATATATACATATACATACACTCACCTAAAGGATTATTAGGAACACCTGTTCAATTTCTCATTAATGCAATTATCTAACCAACCAATCACATGGCAGTTGCTTCAATGCATTTAGGGGTGTGGTCCTGGTCAAGACAATCTCCTGAACTCCAAACTGAATGTCTGAATGGGAAAGAA